>NW_016158048.1:111067-169276 GCF_001687245.7 Rhagoletis zephyria
AATTTGAACCAAACTCGGTATGGTTATTGTGCTTGCCACATAAAAGCAAAGCGTTGAAAATTATTGAAATCGGACTAAAATTACGACCGCTTTTCATATAACGGTATATTTCAGAAATGCTTGAAACTGCAATATTTCGAAATTTAAGGACGCTAATTTACTTAAAATTTATACACCCCGGCTTATCGTGTAGCGGTAGCTTGCGGAAAGGTGGAAAACATATATTTAATAATTGCGCCGGGTATTTAATGTTCGGCTCCGCCCGAACTTAGACTTTCTTACTTGTTTTTATATAAGTTTTAATTTATTGAACTAAATTTTATAAAATTATTAGAATCTCGAAAAAGTTAACCAAAATGTACCAAGGGTAATTAATTTTTTCGAATTATTAACTTTTCAAAGCGGTTTTCAAAATTAAAAAAAAATAACAAGACAAACAGTTTTTAGGAAATAACCGCCAAATTTATTTCAATTAATTATTTTTCATCATTACGAAACTTGGATTTAATTTGTACCAGCATATTCTGGTTTATGGAGAGGGTTCTTGTTTGCCGATTCATAGTACTTTTACCTATACTTTTTCATTTCGTTAACAAAGTATATTAAAAAGTAGTAAGAAACAAGTTGATTTGAATGCATGCATAGCAACGGATTTTTAGATCTGGCAGGGCATTTCCACCCAAAATTTCGCCTGGCTTCAAACATATAGCCTCCTGAAGATTCACCCTGTAATAATTCATAAAATTTAGCCTGTACATGAATCACGTGACTTTGAAACGATTGTCGTTCAAACAATACTGACAAAACGATGTCGTCAAAACACTGATTCATGTATTTATTTGTGTTGCTGTTACGTGTTACTGTTACTATTACGAGAAGCAAAACTCGAATTGAGTGGACGATATCGCACAAACTATCGAACAATTTTTGGTTTTAATGAAAAAAGACAATCTCAACACGATATCGTCGAGACGATTGTCGTCATACGTGATCATTGCCCTGGTTACTATACTGTAAATAGTCCTATTTTTATCGCCACTTTAGCCGCGTCTGGCATCCACCGCTCTACCAGTCTGGCGATTTTTTTTCGGTTTCGGAGAACTACCAACTTTCAAAATGCCAGACTGATTAAAATAGTGTAATTGATGTGTTCTTTTTTTGCATCCTTAAAATTTTTGGTGGCGTCAAAGCCACCCCTGGAGGGCCGTGGACAAATAACTAAACATTCCCTTATTTTTTTAATTAATTTTATTTTATTATTATTTTTATTCATTTGTTTTGCTGTTGTAAATGTTTTATTGCTAGGGTAATGTTTGAATTGATGTTTTTCTGTTGTACTGAGTGAGAATACCTATAGTACATATATGCATATAGTCAAAATTTTGGAAACGAGGAACGAGTGAAAAAAAATATTTCTTTGAGTCACCCGTCAATTTTTCATATATTTTTTTGATATACATCTGAAGGCATCTAGAAACAAGTGCCGATTGACATCCGATGTATGCGGTGCACGTTCATTTCTCTTGTGCCTCGCAAGCAATCAAAATGGAAAATATAGTCAAGTATGGTAAGTAACATTAAAGACTGCATATTTCGGTTTATAGATTTATTATAAACGTGTATTAACCAAAAGTGAATATGTTTATAGTTTCTCTGAACCTTGATCTTTATTAAAATACTTAAGTTTAATTTTTAACTTTGCAGGATTCGCCAAGTTTTCCTTGTCTTATATATAACTGACTTCCACAAAATGTAACGTTAAGACCACCTAAAACCACATTTATGTATCTTTAAAACAACAAAAGATAGGAAACAAGTGTCTGTATATAAAATGTTGCTTTTGGGGTTTATTATCAGGATAAATGAAATATTTTCGGTTTTTACACAACGTTTAAGAAATATAAGCAGAAATATACGTGTGACCGTAACGTTAAAGAGAAAATATTTGACCATATGTACACATCGTCGTTTAAAGTACAAAACCGCGTATCAACAAAATGCAAAACCGCGTATGTTAGGTTGCATAAATTATTTTCTAGAGAGTGAAAAATCTCATATTGCAAAATGGTTCTCCTTTTTATAAAGCAGTCGCATTTCTGGCTAGTATATTTCAGGACGAATGGATAAGGATTAAGCCAAGAGCTTGTGTGAGCAAATCCAATTTTTGGCAGCAAATGTTAGTTACGCGGTTTTGCAGAATGGCGATACGCCGTTTTGTACTTTAAGCAACGATATGTAAATGCATATTCATATAATGATACAATGTAATTACTTTAATGATTTCCTTCAAGCCACCAACACCAAGAGCAAACATGAAAGTAATACAAAGTAAAAATGTTTACCGATCCGAACCGGCAACACATGAAACAAGAAATTCATCATCAACAATGGTAACGGGTCTCCACAATTACAAATACCAAAAAAAAAAAACAAATAGTAATAATAATGAATAGTTCAAGCAAAATGGTGGCTTAATCGCAATTTAATTACAATATGCTTACTTTCATATCAAAGAATTGCCCATTACCCCCAAATGAGTGCGTGAGGTGCGTGCGCGTGTGTGTTTCCGTCGACTCTTTCGCAAGTTGTTTATAATTTTTTCATTTCGTTCCTTTTTTTTGGTGGGGTCATTTTTATTATGGCAAACCATTTTGCCTTTCGTTGTCTCGAGTATGTACATTTGTATGTAGTCATGGCTAAGTCGGCATTAAAGTGTGCTGTAGTTGTTGTCTTGCACGGCACTAATGCGTTTTTAATAATTTTCCGATGCAACTGATGTAGGTAGTTGGTATGTGGTTGCTGCCACTTAGCCAAAAGCAGCCATTGCTGCCACCGTTGTTACCACTTCGAATGTGCCCGTCCCCTATCGCCTTAATCGCATTTATCACTTTGCCGCCAAAAGCGCGAAAGAGCGAAGTAGAGCAACGACGAGTATTGGCGCCACCACGATCGTCGGCTTTTGACGAAATGTAGGAATGGTGTGCTTACATTCGATAGGGCGGAGCAATCAACCATGCGCTTGCACCGACTGGTGGTCATCATTGAATTCGAGGTCATTAAATTCCAATTTTGACAAACTATGAAGAATTTATGATGATGAAGAAGAAATCAAAGATATCAAATCAACAAAGTCTTGTGCCACTTTTCTGATGCTATTTTGCAAATACAAATGATGGTCGTTGGATGCTAGCACACTTTGAGCAGATCAAAAGCTTGTAAAGCGAGGTGTGAATTAATTTATAAGGTATGGCTTGACACACTTAGTAATACATACATATATACATAAATATGGGTACATATATGTATGTATATTTATTTTTATTTTAAACAATTTTATTAAAACTGCCTGTTTTAATGATATAAAATTCAAAGCTAAAATATAACGTCCAACTTAATATAAGTACATATGTATATGCATATAATGTATGTACCTATATCACTTGCAGTCGCCAAGCGCATCAAAATCAAAGAAGGCAAAAATCAATCTTCGTGCGAAAGGGGTGCGCACTGATAGTTGCATAAAAAGCTGGTATAAGTATCAACTGCGCTATCTCTATGGGAGGCATANTATATCACTTGCAGTCGCCAAGCGCATCAAAATCAAAGAAGGCAAAAATCAATCTTCGTGCGAAAGGGGTGCGCACTGATAGTTACATAAAAAGCTGGTATAAGTATCAACTGCGCTATCTCTATGGGAGGCATACCTTTTGTTGGTCGCCTTTACTTCGTTTTCCGGGTGCCTCAGTACACAGTTGCTCCAGAAGCAGAACTTCTGGTCTATTCTTTACGCTTTTGTTCACATAAGCGCGCGCTCAAGCAAAATCATACACGTCAAGCCACGAGGCAAGAGTTCAGCTGCGACCATTCAACTAAAATTGATGATGATTAACTATAACCGCCTCGAGTTATAGACGTGCCAGCACAGAAACATACGTATTTATGTATGTACATATATATGTATGTACATTAGCGTGGGCCGAAAATTCGCTTTTTTAGAATTTTGATTGGTAATAGCAAAAATATGGTTCATTATGCTCTAAAATAAATCTGTGTGAAATGTGAAAATTTTTGGCCAATATCCTAGGCTCGCCCATGTCCACCAAAGTTCTAGTACTAAAAATTTTTTTTTTAGCTGACTTCGATTCTCTACAAAAAAGGTCCATATACCAAACTATGTAGGACTAATACTTTCGAAGTTTATTGCAATTCTAGTAAAAAAAATGTATTATTTAATTTATTTATTAATTTTATTTTTTGAGCATATAGATCTTTGATGGACTTGGGCGAGCCTAGGATATTGACCAAAAAATTCCAAATTTCACACAGATTTTTTTTAAAGCATAATGAAACATTTTTGCTATTACCAATCAAAATTCTAAAAAAGCGTATTTTTGGCCCACGATAATGTACATACAACAAAAGTACTTATGTATCTATATACAAATATATGTGTTCTGGATTTTTTAATATACATACATATTACGTAATTATGTATATACGTACACATAAGCGCACGCAAGAGTTAGTTTTTCGGGGTTCAAACCCCCCTAAAGCTAATAACCTCAAATACAAATTGTATCTTAAAGCTTAGAATCCAGCTCTCAAGCAAAATCACAAGAAATAGTTTTTTTTTATTTCTGTTGCTTGAAAAAGCACTTTGGTTTTGCTCTAAATTTTCTTGAAGAAATAAANATAATGTACATACAACAAAAGTACTTATGTATCTATATACAAATATATGTGTTCTGGATTTTTAAATATACATACATATTACGTAATTATGTATATACGTACACATAAGCGCACGCAAGGAGTTAGTTTTTCGGGGTTCAAACCCCCCTAAAGCTAATAACCTCAAATACAAATTGTATCTTAAAGCTTAGAATCCAGCTCTCAAGAAAAATCACAAGAAATAGTGCTTGAAAAAGCACTTTGGTTTTGCTCTAAATTTTCTTGAAGAAATAAATATACGAGCAATTTTTCCTTGAGATGTGCAAACTGATTTAAGAAATTTTGATAGAAGAAAATTTCTTTTCCATTTCTTGCGCGTCATTTTATACGAATTTTTCGTTTTTCTTGAGTATAACTGGGAATGAAAACATTGTTGCTTTTTACACTTTACAGCCTAAAAGAGTTTACCACTGATATGTACTTTACAAGGATTAAATCGAAGATAAAATTTGCCAACTTCGAATTCGTTGAAGTATTAAACAAAATGAGGCAATCGTTAAAAATCACCATCTCCATCGAAAACCAAAAACCATGAATCGAGGAAAATTAACATTAAAACTCTTGTTTAACATTTTGTATTACTTTTGAAGGTGAGCGCATCGTGTGTTTATAGAACTTTATATTAAACAAGTAATTTTCAAATTATGGGACGACCCTTGAGGTACCATCTTTCCGATAAAAAAAAGAATTATTGAAATCGGTTCACAGTTATGCGGTAGCATACATAGAAAAAGAAAAAAATATTCTGACGGATTGACAACCTCCCCCTTTTTTGAAGTCGGTTAAAAATGTTTGGGCTCTTTGTCAATTTTATGTAAATAAAGTGCAATTTATGAAACTTCAAAAAGTTTATTTANAATTGACAACCTCCCCCTTTTTTGAAGTCCGTTAAAAATGTTTGGGCTCTTTGTTAATTTTATGTAAATAAAGTGCAATTTATGAAACTTCAAAAAGTTTGTTTATTACATACTGTACATAAAACTTACATAAATGTACTTTAAAGAGCAAATTATTTGAAGCAAATTTTCAGAAGTAAAAACCCCCCCAAAAAAATATATTCCTGGGTACGCCCCTGTATGTACATAATAATGGCAGCTCTNGTTTATTACATACTGTACATAAAACTTACATAAATGTACTTTAAAGAGCAAATTATCTGAAGCAAATTTTCAGAAGTAAAAACCCCTCCCAAAATATATTCCTGGGTACGCCCCTGTATGTACATAATAATGGCAGCTCTCCTAATCCTTCTGACTTCGCCTACAAGCACAGATGAAAATTTTGAATCTCACATGTAATACTGACGCGGAAAATAATTTTTATTAAGCAAAGGCAAATTTCTTACAAACTTCAAACAACATACATATGTATGTACGATAGTTTCCATGATCGACATTAAAACCAAATTAAAAGAGCCTTTTCTCTACGTGAAATAAAGAGGAAAGCTAGATTTTTCAAACTAGAAGCAATTATAAAAACTTATGGATATATTCGGAATCAGCGTACTAAAAATTCCGTACATACATATGTATCTCATGCACTAAAAAATCGAAAATATGCGCCTTATACAAGTAAAATATGCAATTAAAAATATTTTTCTAATAATTTATTGCCGGTACAAAAATAAATAACACATGTATTTTAANTATGGATATATTCGGAATCAGCGTACTAAAAATGCCGTACATACATATGTATCTCATGCACTAAAAAATCGAAAATATGCGCCTTATACAAGTAAAATATGCAATTAAAAATATATTTCTAATAATTTATTGCCGGTACAAAAATAAATAACACATGTATTTTAACAAGAAAATAACGGAAACAATTCACTTCAAAATACAATACATATTTATGGATAAAATAAGTTTATAATCAAGCAGTTAGATACAATCTTGTGTAAATAAACAGTTGAGAAAGTTCGCCATTTTGATTCCACAAATCGTGCAACCTATAGCCATTTGGCGGCTTTAATGAATTTCAGTACCTCATACAGAAAGAAGCAGCTTCTGCAGGAATGGCTTGCAGACTGTATTTAGCCTCATCTTTGCAAAGGCTGGACACTCGCACAGGAAGTGTTCGACTGTGTCTTTTGAGCCAGATGCATCGCAACTACTACACCAAAGGACCAGTGCCTTGTGCACACTGCAGTACGTTAGTAGGTATCTTCTTTGCTCATTCCCAAGAGAGCGTTGGTCTAAGGGGGTCGTATGACACCCAGAACTGCCGGGTAATCCAGTACGATCCTGCACGTTTCCACCTCTGCTTAGCCTTGGAGTGATAAATTTCGGTAATTGCTGCTTTTATCTCTCTGAGCGAAGCGCTCATGTCCACCGCGTGGGACACATTCAGTGCGGAGCCGCACCTTGCAAGTTCATCCGCTGCCACGTTCGTGTAATTTAGTATTGATCAGCTCTCTCCTACAGTCTTCCACTAGTTGAGGTCTAACAGAGGTAGAAGAGAGTACCTCAATAGCCGCTTGGATATGCGAGTAGATATTCAGATGAATATTTAAGAAAAACTTATATGGATTTTTTTGGCAAGAGATTTCGCACTAAATTTAAATGGTTTTAAATATAAAAAAAAAAACACAAAAATATACAAAAACCACATGCAATTATTGTAAAATATACTAAAATATGCACAATAAATATGCAAACACAGGTATTTTTTGCAAAATTTGGAAAATCGTGCATTTACTGCGAAATATGCAAAAATATGCACTAACGATTGAATGCCATTTTAAAGGAAATTTCATGATTCGTAAAGATAACTTAACCATTTCGATTTTGATATGCCTAATAAAAATAAGCATTTGCATGAGATTCCAAGCCCTACTCATAAGAAATGCTACTCGAGATTTTATATCGATTTGGAAACATTAAAACTATAATCAGAAAAGGTACGAAGCCCCTGTAAACGGGATTTCGGGCATCAAATGAATAAGTTATAGGAAAGGCAGCTCATTTTTAAGCCTGCAAAAAAGAGCTTTTATTAGAGATGCTTCTCTGGTTTCTTTTTATGGTTTCGTGATGCGATCTATTACTCGTATAAATTTCTATTTGTTCACAAGCGGTAACAGCGCAAATCCGAAAAAGAAGACGTATGCACAAAAATTATAGACTTTCAAGATTAGTATTCAGCACCCAGAAAAACGATAAATTCATATATCTTCGCTACCATGTCAAACTTTCGCATGTTCTAAAATGCTTTATCATTTACTATACCTTGTGCATGCGTTTAAAATGATACATAAGTTGGAAAATCGTCAAATTTCTATCCCACACTTTTTCCTAATGACATCAAATTTTTTACACCAGTTTTTTTGGTCTCCTGAAAAGTACCCATTTTCGCATTCGATAGCTCGACATTGTAGCGACGATATGTAAAATTACGTTCAAGAAATTGACTTACACCTCACAAGAAAAAAAGGCTCGTACATTTATTTCTTCAAGAAAATTTACAACAAAAGTAAATAACTATTTCAAGCAACAGAAGTAGTGAAAAATATTTGTTTAGATTTTTCTCAGGAGCTTTATACCACGCTCATTCAGAGAGTTGTATTTGACCTGAACTGTCCAGTTAATGCGGGCGTAGGTAATTTGATTGCTACATTTTGTTATTTATTGTTTAATATAAATTTGTGTCTATGTGTTCTAGTACACAGCGCAATTAGCTGTAATTTTATAATACTTTGATTTTATTTAATCGCTGTATTCATGCATAAAGAAAAAACCTTACAAATGGAAGCTTGATTTGATTTTAATTGCTCAGCTCACACTCACGTCAGTACACTAAAATTAGATTCCCCAACTCTGACCCCTGCCTTCTTATGCAAATGGAGGAAAACCACAAATGCATTATCTATGCACGCAAGAGGCGAACACCAAAGGTGTGAAGAGGTCTGTCGCTTTTAGGATGAGGAGTAGAGTGGTTCAAAAATATTTTTCTTTGGAAACTCATAAACGCTACCTCAAATTATTGTTATTTGTGATAAAAAAAGATAAAAGTGTTTTTTTATTTTGAAAAAAAAAGCTTTCTTAGAGATTGCGCTGGTCGGTTTTTTATAAAAACGCTGATGTTCTCNTTCATAAACGCTACTCAAATTATTGTTATTTGTGACAAAAAAAGATAAAAGTGTTTTTTTATTTTGAAAAAAAAAGTTTTCTTAGAGATTGCGCTGGTCGGTTTTTTATAAAAACGCTGATGTTCTCAATTTTTTTTTTCTTGACATGTTAAAACGCAGATAAAAATGTGTTTTTTACATATAATTACTCTGGTATTATTGGGGAACATTCCCTTAATTACACACCTGTCTTGGGCATTAGAATGGGCCTACTGTTCGACAATATGCTCTCGAAAACAGACTAGTCATATTAGAACTTGTTACCAGGGGGTTTCTGGGGTTGCTTATTAGGAATATGAAGTCAGTTTTTCGAAATTCAAAATGGCGGATCCAAAATAGGAAAGTTCCCCAATAATATCAGAGTAATAATATGCAAAAACCACATTTTTAGCTGTATTTTAATATGTCAAGAAAATAAAAAAATTGAGAACATCAGCGTTTTTATAAAAAACCGACCAGCGCGATCTAAGAAAACTTTTTTTTCAAAATAAAAAAATACGTGTCCCTTTTTTATCACAATTAACAATATTCTGATGTAGCGTTTATGAATTTCCAAAAAGAGTGTTTTTATGAACCACTCTAATGAGGGGGTCAACTTGAAACCTTAAACATGTATTTTCCATTAACTGTCGCTCTTCGTCCGAAAATATCAAACCTCCAGGTGCGTTCTGCTTTAAAACCTTTCTCCAAAAACGCTGCCAACCGGATGAGATGCATAACAAAAGTAGAAGAAAATCGGCCTAACACTGAATAAAAGCATTACGTGCCTAATTTTGTTAATAAGTACATATTGCGGATTAAAATACTCGCACATGCAGATATGTTTTGCGTTGAAATATATATATCATAAGTTTAAAAAATTCAGATAAATACACTCATACATATATTGGGAATAAAATATTTTTCAAGTTCCTGGCGGATTATCTAATTTGTGTCTTTCTTCAGATCTCCAAGTAATCTCGTGCGTAAATATATAAATGTATGTACATATATATATGAACATATGTACATATGGACATATGGATATGTACATATTTATATGAAAAAATTGCAGTGTATACTCAATCAAAGCTACAACACTGTGGGTCGGACGCATAGCATTGGACGGTGGATAAGCAAAAGCACCTGTGGTGGTCAAATTACCAAGTTGCTTGTCATCCATACCGACTGACGGGATTACCTCAAATGCCAGCAAAAACTGAATTCCTTGCGCTCGAAGCATTCGAAGAAAAATTGTTGAAGGAAAATTGGCGAAAAAAACACTTCAAAGCAAACATGTTTTTTAATTGCGGAAATTACGTGGACCAACACATTGAACGACGTGCTTGTGACATGCAATGTGTATTTACATATATACATATGTGTTTGCAGCGTAGAGCCTCGCATCACGTTTTTTATGCTTGTAAATTTATTAATTCTCGCAAAAAGTATGTTCGTGTGTGGTATTTTTAATGTCATCAAGTCTGCACAGAAAAGTGCCAGTTCATCATTAAATGACGCAGTGAATCAGCAGCCGGCCGACACAAGTTATTGAGGTATCTTGGAATGGCGTTGCTGCCAGTGGTTTCTCTAAGTCGCTTAATTTAGCAAACGCTTATGTTTTAAATGAGTGAAAACCTTCTGGAAAATTGCCAAAATGTAATAAAAAATATAATACGTATTTGGCGCGTGCAGAGGCTTTTTATTTTTTGGAAAATATTTCGTCAGTAATGCTGTTCATAATTGAACCTTATGTAGGCATTAGGTGCACATACATACATATGTATGTATGCATGAATGTACCGTATACAGGACCATAGCGATAAGAAGATCCATCCTTTGCAAGGCTCAGTATTCAGCGGTTGTGATCCTGAGTTAGGCGAACGTTAAAAAGCTGGTTTTCAGTCGCTTTTTTGTATGAAAAACGTTTCAAATGGAAACCGAGATATTGAGAAAAATAATACACATAGTCATACATCAGTTACTTGAAGGNAAAACCGAGTTTAGAGTATTTATAAAAGGAAATTAAAAATATTTATTACATTTTAGAGATATTGAGAAAAATAATACACATAGTCATACATCAGTTACTTGAAGGCTTGTATTATGTCTTTATTCCTAAGTTAGCCATTTCAATGTATGAGTATAAAGTTCACCGTAAGAATAGTTAACGGAAAGATAACTTTATGAAATAAATGAGTGCTAAATAAATATCTCTATAAGACATATCGTCGTTTAAAGAAGATACGCAAACGCGCATCACGATAATGCAAACCCGCGTATGTTAGGTCACTAAGATTTTACAGGAAAGAGTAAAAGTATATGCTACTCTTGATGAGCGGTATTGGAACTATGCTTTTATTTTGCATTACATAGTCTAATATCGATATTTTGGTATGAATAGATAAGGCTTTATGCCTGGAGCTTCCTATGAGCAAATCTAATTTTTGGCACAAATGTCAGTTACGCGGTTTTGCAAAACGACGATAGGCAGTTTTTCAAAACGACGATAGGCAGTTTTGCACTTTTGACGACGATGTGTGTGCATACTTTCATGGTACTGAAATAAAAAGTGTGAAGAAAATGTTTGTATATTTGTTGTGAGCCTTCTTATGACATCAACAATTTTCGCGTAACCAAGCGATATCAAACACATCGAAATCGTTTTAAAAATAGTAAAAGACTTTCCCGAAATTATTGTTGAGAAGTTTTCCAATGTTTTCCAATCAGCTTCTGATCTTCTAAAATCGGTAAATGGAGAAGTTAAATTTCCACGCATTCAACATGCTGCAAATGATCCTATAAATAGTGTTTCGCTAAGTCCTTAAGTTTTTTTATTTTTATTTTTTTTAGTTTTTAAAGCTCATACAACTGAGCCTATCATATAAACTAAGAAACGCAGCGCTAGCTACATAGGCTATCGGCTGGCAAGTCCTTAAGTTTATTTTAGAGCGGCTATAGAAGTGCCTTGTCTTGATAATTGTATTTCTACCCAACTAAAGGAAACATTTGTTCAGCACAAATTTACAAAAACTAAATTAGCATACATTCATCCCTCTATTTACATGCTCATAAGATGATATAAATACTGCTTGGCGCCTTAGTTACTCTTAATATAGTTTCGAAGAAGAATTTAATCACCAGGGAACGGATTTTATGGAAATTTCCTTTTTTCTGCTAAAGAGATTGAGTATATTCGATTAATAATGTTCACGATTTAGCTTTTCCTGGTTCCATATATATACATTTGTTGTTGCCTTTTTTTGCCTTTTCTACCTTTACTTGCAAAGGGCAAGGAAAAAGACCTTATTCCTGATAATATCAAAGTTTTAAATGTTCCATATTTAAATTGGGCGCCACTTGTATCAACTCACGCCGAGCGCACGTATAGTACATTTAAGGCTTTTTCGCGAAAATCGAATGATAATGCTGCCAGAAAACTTCAAAATGCACCTTGTGGTTCAACGTTACTACTAATGTTAAAGTTTTGTCAGTTTAAAACTAGAAAGGAGAAAATAGTCGAAGATTTAAAGAACAAATTTTTCAAATAATGGAACTAGTTTTTCTCTTTTTACTTGTAAAATAAACATTTCTAAAATAAATGCATTTTTTCATAATTTTTGGTTTTTGTCTTTTTTAGTGCCTTCTTTTGCCTATTTAGCGATTTTTAGTGCCTTTTCCTGCCTATTTCGCTATTTTATTTTGCCTTTTCTAGCCTATTTCGTTATTTTATTTTGCCTTGTTTATAGGTTTTTAGGTCCTAAAAATCCGTTCCCTGGTAATCACTAACTTTTCCCAAATATGTTCTCCACACTAAAAATTTATGAAACGGGACCGGTTACTATGTACATTATTTTTAATCAGTAATTTTCAGTTTATTTTTATATAAATATGTATGCATAAATTTTGCTCATAAAAACAATGTTGAATTAAATCTGGAAGTTGTGTTTATTATAACCAACATACATATCGTCGTTTAAAGTACAAACCCGCGTATCGTTATTCTGCAAAACGCGTAACTGACATTGGCTGCCAAAAATTGGATTGCTCACACAAGCTCTTGGTTCAATCCGTATCCATTCGTCCTGAAATATACTAGCCAGAAATGCGATTGCTTCATAAAAAAGAGAACCATTTGGAAATATGAGTGTTTTTACGCTCTAGAAAATAATTTCTACGACTTCACATACGCGGTTTTGCATTTTGCTGATACGCGGTTTTGTATTTTGTTGATATGCGGACTTTAAACGACGATNGAACTAGTTTTTCTCTTTTTACTTGTAAAATAAACATTTCTAAAATAAATGCATTTTTTCATAATTTTTGGTTTTTGTCTTTTTNAAACTAGTTTTTCTCTTTTTACTTGTAAAATAAACCTTTCTAAAATAAATGCATTTTTTCATAATTTTTGGTTTTTGTCTTTTTTTAGTGCCTTCTTTTGCCTATTTAGCGATTTTTAGTGCCTTTTCCTGCCTATTTCGCTATTTTATTTTGCTTTTTCTAGCCTATTTCGTTATTTTATTTTGCCTTGTTTATAGGTTTTTAGGTCCTAAAAATCCGTTCCCTGGTAATCACTAACTTTTCCCAAATATGTTCTCCACACTAAAAATTTATGAAACGGTACCGGTTACTATGTACATTATTTTTAATCAGTAATTTTCAGTTTGTTTTTATATAAATATGTATGCATAAATTTTGCTCATAAAAACAATGTTGAATTAAATCTGGAAGTTGTGTTTATTATAACCAACATACATATCGTCGCTTAAAGTACAAACCCGCGTATCGTTATTCTGCAAAACCGCGTAACTGACATTGGCTGCCAAAAATTGGATTGCTCACACAAGCTCTTGGTTCAATCCGTATCCATTCGTCCTGAAATATACTAGCCAGAAATGCGATTGCTTCATAAAAAAGAGAACCATTTGGAAATATGAGTGTTTTTACGCTCTAGAAAATAATTTCTACGACTTCACATACGCGGTTTTGCATTTTGCTGATACGCGGTTTTGTATTTTGTTGATATGCGGACTTTAAACGACGATATATATGTATATCTATATGTACTTATGTACATGTAGAAGTTTATAGTAGCATGATGGAAACCGCTTTTTCGTGGATTGTTATGAAAACGCCATATTATTTCACTCTTTACTTTTGACTCCAGCTTGAAGTTAGCACAAAAAACGTTAACTGGAAATATTAAAAAAAGGAAATGAAAATGACCGCTGAATAGACAAAAGCGCAATCGACCGATTCAAAGTCGTATGACAGATGAACAGTCAGCCTGTAGGTGCAGCAAATATGAACGAAAAGAATGAACAAATCGTAGCCACATGGAATACTTGCTGGGCTCAACTAAATGCGAGTAAGAACCAAATGCCTCAGCAACACAACGGGATATTGGACATGAAAGAAGGAACATGGCTTCGCATGGCATGTTTTAGTCAGCTGTCAAATGTTTTGACATGGGTCCCGGGATACAAATATATCCCAGCCATCTTTATATAGAATTATATGTATGTATGTGTATGCACTATGTATGCAGAAACTCTCATAAGCGTGGATGGGCACACATCCATAGTATTTACCGACATATTAATACATATAAGAATTAAAAAAGTATCTGTTAGACATTTTTGTTTACATTCGATAACTATTTACTTACTATATTTCACATATGTACATACATGTATACATTTTTAAATAAATATGTAGATACATGTAAACATTCCATTGCTTCACGATGTGCATAAATGTAGATTTTTTTACTACGTATATGCACATCTCTTCGGATTATAATTTAGTTTTTTTACTAAACTATACCCCTTTTTCGTCTTCTCTATCCTCTTTTCTATATCTGTGTCTACTGGTCGAAGAACTAGGATAGGCCTTGTTGCAAGCGATAACTGAATTACATAATACATAATTTGGATATCATTTGGTTATCTGACTTCACATATTTGAAAGGTAAGTACATACATATGTAGCTAGGTAAGTGTTCATATGTACATATACATATATGTGCTTTGGTATCCCTTTATGTCATATCGTTGTTTCTTTCCATTTGCATTTAATTTTTACTTTTACTTAGTTGGTAAACCTCTTAAGTGCTTAACAAATCCCAAATTAAAATAGAAAAACCAAAACAACAAAAAATATAAAACTAATCAAATACAGCGATATATAAATGGGGAGAAAAATGCAGCAAGGTCCCATGAGATTAAAAAAAACTGGTAAGAATTCAAATTAAAAATGACCTGTTCGCTACGAATTTAATTGTTTAAACATCGAAGNGAAATACAGCGATATATAAATGGGGAGAAAGATGCAGCAAGGTCCCATGAGATTAAAAAAAAACTGGTAAGAATTAAAATTAAAAATGACCTGTTCGCTACGAATTTAATTGTTTAAACATCGAAGGAAAAGTTTACGCCATGCTTTTAAAATTTCCTTTTGCGTTTCATTTTTATAATTAATTTAGACATCTTTCAAATTAAGATAACTGAACAAAAATGAGCAATGTTAATGGCATAGCGTATTTGACCAATCTTTTTTTAGTTAATTAAAGTCAAAAAAATGCATTGCTTCGCATAAGCCCACTTACAAAATACAAAAATAAAGGCTCGGAAAGTCCATCACCGTAGCTAGCTTCCCATCCCCCTTAACTCCATAAACTCTATATACTGTTAAGTCATCGTCAAATAATTTCTCGTATCTTCTTTTCCGTATCGACTTATGGTGCTCGGGGAATCAGACCATATTAGAAATGCTGGGGAACCGCTGAAGAACATCAGCAGCAATGACATGAGTATCAGCAGGAACAAAAAATATAATATCCCCCGAATTTGATTGGGAATTTCGTATACTTGCTGAAGAATATTATTTTCGCAAATTTTTGTTTACTTAAGTTTGTGAGTTTTTGTGAGTTCTGCGGTTTAGCAAAATGGGGTCAAGAGAAGTTTGTTACTGTACACAGCCTTCTTCTTCTCATGTACGTACCTTCAGTATTTTTAACATTGTGTCGTCCTCGAGGGAATCACTTTGCAAATTGTTTATTATAAAAGCAGCTGTAAGCTTACCCTTATGAAAATGGTGTCGGCATTCCTTATCAGGTGGAAAAATTTTTGGTAATACTTAAGGTTGATCCCGAAAATTTGACTTGTGTCTACCTAAGTCGATTGATTTAGCTTTCGGAATATTTTCAAATGTACATATGTATACTTGCAGTACAATTGTACTTCGCTCAAGAAAGATCTTTATTAAGCCCCCTTAATTGTCAATGGCCACCTACGCCTGCCAATATTTCAGTTGAAAAAAGGACATTAAGCAACATCCAGCAGCTGTCAAACAACGTTTCAGTTCATATCACATCAGCTGAACTTCTTTCATTGTTGTATAAATAATTTGTGCAATTTTTCAAAGTCTCCAAATAATACAAAACAAAAACTGAAAAAGTATAGTACCATAGAAACAAAAAATGTACGAGATGCAAAAGGAAGAGCAATCCAATTGGAACATAAAATCACACTTACTCACAAAGCCATGCATGACCATCACTCACTACCACCAGCCGCAGCGAAGGCGGTAGCACTACAAAAATAATAGCTCCACCAACATCAGCCGCAACATTCCCAAAGGACATTGGACGAATGTAGCGTTTCATCAAAAAACCCAAACAAAAACAAAAATAACTTTATTGTTTGCTGTGGCTGCTTTTCAGCTTTTCATATGTACGAGTATACTAGCTTCAACTTCCAACTGCTCTACAATCTTCCCCTTTACACAGCTTCGGCATCGCCTTTGGCACTTTCTGTTAGGTTTTCACACCATATTAAAATCCCAAAAGTTCCTGTGGCTGTTATTTTTTCGTCCATTTCATTTCCACAAGCCTCGGGCATGTGGCTACCAGTCATCACAAAAAACTGGAGTGGGAAGTATGTATTGGACGAAAGTTTTTCGTTTGAATTTATTTAAAAAATCTTCACGCATCTTGCAAATTATCTTTTGATCCGCATACTTAAGTGTCAACGGAAACGGAAACGTAAAAAGTGGCACCGAGGAAAACGAAACGGAAAAGATGTGAGCAAAACTTTTAAACAGATTTTTTGTGGTTGTTAGGTTTATATTTTGATTGCTATTAATGTACATATGTATATGTATACGATATTGCTAATATTTTCGTCGTTGTTACCAGCAGGGTATGTCGATTTATTATTTTATCATTCAATCAAGACATACAATATATTAATATACAGGGAGCGGCTATATTGACAATAACTAAAGAAAATATTTGACGAGGAGATAATTAGAAAACTAACATTTTGGTTATTTGGTTTTGTGTTAAAGAATAAGAAGAACGAATAAGAAAGTTATAACACTTACAAAATATTTAAAAAAAAAATACATTTGAATTAGAAAACAATACAAAAAAGTAAAGAAGTATATGTTCGGGCGAAACCGAATTTTATATACTCGGCGCAGGTGTCAAATATCGTCGTTCCAACTTTCTCTAAACTAGTCAAAGGTCTGTAACAGTCTAATTTTTTGTTAAGAGATTGTTTTAGGTATTAACTTGAAGTAAATGAGCGTATTCAATAACTGAATGTCGGAGTTTTCGTATATCCGAAATTTACCGTTATATGGGAAGCAGGAGTAAGTTTAGTCCGATTCGAATAATTTCCAACAAATTGCTTTTCCGTACCAATATTATCAAGTGCACCGAGTGTGGTAGATTAATGAATTGGTTACCGAGATACACATTTGTAGTCATAAGTGGGCAGCGCCACGCCCAATATCCAAAAACTTATAATAATAAAATTTTTGCTGAGTGGTTATTGCAATCATCGATTTTTAGTGCATTATCTTCAATAATTACCGATTTATCGCAGTTTTCGTGTACTGTAAACTACCGTTATATGGGAGGTGGGCGCGGTTATTGCCCGATTTTATGAATATTCCAACAGTGGACTGTTACATAACAATTTTAAGAAGTACTTTTTAAAGCGGTTTTATATTATCGAAAATGTCTGCTCTCCTTATATAATGTTTTCAAGAATTGGTATACAGTTTCTTAGCTTAAGGATGGAACTCAAGAACTACGTATTTATTGAACTAATAAAAATAATTTCGAGGTCAATATTTGCAAAAAATAGTCGGACTATTACGCTACGGAAAAAGACGGTTACGTTACCTGTGCGATATACATGTAGCGTCGTAAACTTGCGATTTGACATGTAATTCAAAGAAATTAAGAACATGATAATCACGAATACAGATTTGAAAGTTTCTGTTGATGTGCAGCTGTAGGTCGTTTCAGAAGAAATTTTCTTCTTTTCCTTTCTTTCCCAAGATATTGAGGTTTTTCGCGGTTAAGTACACGAAAACGGCTTTAATGGTCACTTTTGTTTGCTCTATGCGATTTAGTACTATTCTTACCCTTCAAAATGCTCCTTCGAGTGGTGCTTTACGATTTTTCCTTCAGACCATATGGCCATTGGAAGATGACGTATCTAATGAGTTAGAAGCATATGCTTAATTTGGCGATGTTAGATTTGAGGACACGGCAGTTAAAGTGGCCAATAGATTTTTATTATTTAATCAGAAAATCTGTTCTTTTTGAAATAATATAATTCCCGAATTTTTTTACGTAATTTTTATTTTCTGAGCCTATTTGAGTTAAAAAGAATATAAATTTTAACTATGTGTCAATAGCACGTTCAATAGCTTACAATATTGCTTTCAAAATGAGCCCTATCTCTAACTAAATAAAAAATAATTTTAGCGGAAAATTCAATTAGTAAAAAAGACTCTTACGCTACAAATAGTTTTCCACCGAAAATACATGAATGATGAAGAGTATAGGAAACTGCTTTATTTTATTGTGAAACAATAAGAAAACCAGATTTTCCCATTTTTTAGCCTGGTGGATTCAGAGCCAAAAAAAACTTTTTGGTATTTTGGGCTGTTATATTACATTAAAAAATGCTGCCGACTTTATTTTCATTTAGAAAGTTAATCACTCATTATTTTGTCGAATACTTTTTTTGTTAAGTTTAAAGTAATACAAGGTAAGCGAAGAGAAGCAAGTAGGTATAATGCAAAAAAAGGGGTCCTTAAATAAAAACAACCCTTAACTTCAAGTTGTGCTTTTTAATTTTCATTAATTTAAAGGTGCTCAGGATTAAGTGAATTTTAATTTTTAGGGGAAGGAGATTCGGGTTAATATTTATATTGTCGCAAACCTCAGAATATGTATGACCCAGATATAATCAAAAATCTGCGAAACCCGAGAAAAAAAATTGTTCCGTTTCGTTTTCGGCGATTTGGGCCATATGCTTATAAATTGATACAATTTATATATGTATATATAGGGGCCCGTGATTTTTTAGTCCTGGGTCCGAGTTTTCTCTCGACGGCCCTGCGTATAGCTGAGTGAAGCATGAACGTCTGAAAAGCTTGGTGTGGAGTTCTTCTTTTACGCACTCGCTACTTTAATTTATTATATGAAAATATGTATTTTATAAACATTGAAATGTATTTGAATATACACTTCTCTTTCAATATACACCAAAACCCGTTTCATTTCAATATATTCACAATCTATTCATTTGTACCCACACACACGCACGCTTGCAAGCAATGGCGTTCTGATGTTGACATCAAGTTAGCTTCCGTGGCTCTTCCGCTTTATTCTAAGGACCTTAGACAGCGTTTATAAGCTTGCAATCGCCCACTTAAGTAGTTCCTGTCTGAGCTGTCCTGTCTTGCAGAACGTTTTGCAATGCCGTCTCGCGCCCGTCGTGCAAAAGCTCATGACTTGGAAACTCGAGTCTAGAAGAAGTAGTTTACCAAAATCCTCAACTTAACAAAATACTCAATGCAGAACTCCACAAACTAAATTGTAAGAAAGTGAGGAAAGCGCGCACCAACGTCAAACTAATCGTAAGAATACTCCTGCGGGGCATGTGGGTGAAATTCGCTGAAAAGTTTAAGTGAAAGAGGAAAGCGCAGGATTGGCAGGCAAAATCGGTGCGGAAGCAGCAATAACAAAGACCCATGTTGCCTTCTCTGTTTGCCTCCGTTGTGGATGTGGATGTTTCTTTTCGGAGGTGATCATTGTTTTTCGTTTAGTCTTTTCAGTTTTTCCATTTCTTTGTTGCAATGAACTTTGTAACTTATTCAAGACATTATAAGGACGCAAAGCTATGTAAACAGCGACGTAAATATGTGTGTGAAATGCAACTGGACTGTGAGTGTATGAAAGTGAGAAAATGTATTTTGTAGTTGTTTGCAAGTTGAAGGTTTCATGGCCATTAGACGTTTGCAGTTTGAAACTGTGTTTTTAAGCAAAGCGTAATGCTAACAATGAAGTGCAGTTTTATCCACGGAATTGTAAAGTTTGTTCAAATGACGAGTACTTACATACATATATATGTATGTACACATACACATATACATTTTGGAGAAATTAGATTTCCTGGATATTAGTGCGGCTCACAACTTGAACAGAGAAATATTTGAAAAATAACACTTTTCGGCAACCGGATGGGGAATTGATGAAACCAAGTTTTTTCTGAAAGTTTGGATTGTAGTATATAGAAAACTAGCGGTACCCCGGTGTGCTTCTCTACACCAAATATTGAAAAATATTGAAAAATTTATGAAAAATCCTGCACGCCGTACTTCCTTTTGTTGGAAGTGCTCCTCAACATTTTGCGATCTTCTTTGCGTTAACATCATGTTCGCATGACGCGCACGTCGACCTATATTTTAACGACTGGCTTGTGGTGGATTTCTTGGACGCTGTGATTCTACAGCTGTATTCTGCGCATACCGTCCACGTCGTACTTCATTTTGTTGGGAGTGCTCCTCAACATTTTGCGATCTTCTTTGCGATAACATCATGTTCGCAAGACGCGTACGTCGGCCTATATTTGAACGACTGGATCGTGGCATTTTATTCAATAGCGAACGAAAAACTCAATGCATAGGAACGAATTCGATAAATCGTATGATAAACGCACCTTTTTTAAAATAATCAAATGAAATTCACAATCGACAGTAAAAGAGCACTTGAAAAAACTTCATTCGAAGCCAAAGAACACAACACAGCCACAATTTTCCACAATGGTTTTGTTCACTATAAATCAATGAGGAGAAATACCTGTATGGAAAATTTCCAGTGCACTCAAACTTTGCGTACGAAACGCTGCAACAAATTTGTGCAAAAATATTGAAATTGACGAAAAAAAATAAAATGAAATATGAATTAAGAACTATATTAAACACACGTGTTGATTCTCCAAAGTCCAAAATAGAAAGACAGAATATCAATGTACACCACCTTTTCGATAACGATGAAATGACAGATATGTTCTGTTGTGGTGACTTTCATTCCATTGGCTCTACAAAATCCCTATTGAAAAACTTGCAGCCATGTTTATACTTGACATAATTTATCCGAAGAAAAAATAAACACAGCACATTATAGCAACAATTTTTCACTATGTTTTCGATTTTTCATGTATGTGCTGTTGTACCATATACGTGGTTCATGTGACAGACATAAACTGTCATATATCATGAACCGCTGGACCGCCTTCGGGCCCACTTCACATAACCCATCTGCATGATAGTCCGAATATACCGTTTAAATTTGGTAGAATTCGTGCACTTATTTTTTTATTTAAGATGGGAGGTGCCACGCCCCCCTTTCCCAATACCGCACATTTTTCTCCATGAGTATGGAATTATTTGATATACCTCTATACCAACTTCCAGTACTCTACCACAAATATTTCAAGAGATATACAACATACAAATTTTAGTTTGTATGGGAGGTGCCACACCCCCTTTTACGAATTCGGGCAAAGTTCACATAAACCATCTGCATGATAGCCTGAATATGCCGTAAAAATTTGGTTGAATTCGGTGAAGCCGTTCTCAAGTTATAAGCTCACACCAAAAACGTGTACTTATTTTTATACTTAAGATGCATATGCCACGCCCCCTTTTCGAAATTTGGGCAAACTCCACATAAAATATCTGCATGATGGCCCGAATAAGCTATATAAATTTCGTTGAATTCGGTGAAGCCGCTCTCAAGTTATAAGCTAACTCACTAATTTTTATATATAAAATAGAGGCGCCACGCCCCCTTTTCCGAATTCAAGCAAACTTCNCACCAAAAGCGTGCACTTATTTTTATATATAAGATTAATTTCTCAGTTTTCTCAGGTTGGCGATTTTAGGCGCTTTTTTCAAAGTAAATAGAAATTGTTTTAGAATTGAAAAACATTAAATTTGTGTGCACAAGAACGAATAGGTATTGCAAATTACCTTTTAACTTTTTTATACTAAACTAATGAAGTTAAAAGGACAATTCCAATATCTTTTCGTCCTTGTTCGCCAAAACATTTAATTGTCTTTCAGTTTTACAGAGTTTTCTCTTTTTTATTTGACGCCCATATTGTTATTCTCCATTGCATTGCATTTTTTTGTTAACAATTCTGAATTAATCATATCCTTAAAATTTCAAAGTCCTTTGAAAAGTCCTAACGTCAGAGAGATAAACTAAAAGCGCCGTTTTATTATATTTGGCCCCCCGAGTTTCGTGGTTCGTAAGGTTTTTTTTTTTAACAGCGGTCGTCCCTCGGCAGGCAATGCAAACCTCCGAGTGTATTTCTGCCATGAAAAACAGCTTCTCATAAAAATACAATCGCCGTTCGGAGTCGACGTAAAACTGTAGGTCCCTCCGCATCGTGTGACAAATCAAGGCGCACGCCACAAGTCGGAGGAGAAGCTCGGCCAAACACTAACATATGTGTAAGCGCCAATCTATTATTATTATTAAATTTTGTGTGTTTAAAATTGACTGTAGTACGCTATTATATGGTGTCTACATTTGTCGACAACCGGCCAGGAGATAGTCATCTTTAACGGAAGGGTTTAAATTGCTTAGAATTGATTTTCAACAAGCTACTGAAAACCTCGGACACGGTTGTAGTGGAATTATTTGTATATTACAAATTAAAAGTTAATTGGTTTCCCCGCATAATTGTTTAAAAATATATGCTTTCAAAAAGAGATATATCTTCAATTTTCCCCACTGAAATATAAATTTTAGAAGCTGAATATAATATGCTCTTTTCGAAAACTAAATAAAATAAATATTGTAGGTGCAAAACCCGGTTCAAAGCGACTTTAGAAGTAAAACGTTGCACACGAATTTAATAACGTAAATTTCTCTGTGTATTTTCATATGTGAATACATACACACACATGAAAAGAGGGATAAAAAATTATTACAAACCTACACTAACTAATAAACTGTCGCAATTTTAAAGTAAAACATTTAGATATATGCCACTCACGAAACCGATTATAATGCTACTGAAATTCCAAAATCTATAAAAAATCGGCATACATCCTTTTCGACGCCAACAATGGAGTCGAAAAGCAGCAAAAGGTGAAGATAATAGCCACTTGTTGCGAATATTTGTTGAATGTCCCAAAAATGTATGGCCTAACCATAACAGCAGGCGCAGAAGTATAGTATAACCAAAGGATATAAGCATATTTATACGAAAGTACTTTGCTACCACTGCCAACGCTGCATTAGGTCGTGGAAGCAGCGAAAAATGTATGGTGGTATGTATGGTCGCAGAATTAGAGGAAAACGAATAGACGCACGGGGAAACCCATAACATTTTGTTTTTCACTGGTGGAGATTTTTATTTATAGCTAAATTATCACAAGTAATCGCAATCACTGCAATGTGCCAACAAACAACAACAACTATAGACAAATCTTACATACCGACGGTACTTTGTCAAAACCTCGTATCTCAAAACACTCTCAAACAACATTCTCTAACAAAAAAAAACTCTCCATTATTACCAGATAATCATTGCATATTAAGGATTAAGTACCTTTTATTTAATTAAGAATAATATATAATGAATGGTATTATATTAAGGGCTATTTTGAATTAATTTTACAAGATACGAAATAGTAGCATTTCTGAGATACGAGGTTTTTTCGCAGTTACCCAAACCATAAAATAAGTATTACAAGGTTCCTAATTTACAATTAATTCAGCATTTTCTTCCCTTTTAGTCGATGAAAATTACAAACTCCCTATTTCCATTCAACGAAATAACCGAAGAGGTAAAATATCAAAACAACATTAAGCCAACAATGCGTTTGCAAAATCCTGAGGCTGAGCTACCCCTCACCTCTTTGTCGTCGATCGCATTGCATGTAACTGCGTCTGCTCAATGCGGTTATGGCAACAATAGCCATGCAAAGCGTTGTCATTTATCTCTCGCGCCGCACACAATGGTCATGCGAAGCTGTGTTTATTGTTGTTGGCGTTGTTGCGGTCATGAGTTTTACATCTTAATTGAAGACGCTTTCGCACCTTTGCCTACGTTTTTTTCACAATAAAAAAAGGAATGCCCCGAAAAGCATTTCTTATTTTCCGGAAATCGTGATAGAATATACTGACACATTTAATACAACGCTTCCATAAGCGCACGGAATGCAATGCTGACAAAAGGTTTTTTACTCTGAGATTTTGGTTAAGTGCAATAGCTTAGCTAAGATGAGTCACGAGTTCAACGAGCAAACATAAGTACAAACAAACATGCACAAAAATATTATGCATTCACACTCGTTAGTGAGTATAATGAAAACTACAGGACAGCTGTTTGCGGTGTGAAAGGATCAAATGAACATTGAAAGTTTATTTGCTTCCTTTTTCGTTTTTTTATCCTTTCCATTTATTTGTTGACGCAAATTTAATGCACAAATGATTGAGTGTCGGCCAAAGTGGTAAGTAGGATTGCCGAGTAAGTTAGAATAAGCAAAATTTGTATGTTTCTACATACATTAGGGCTGGTCCCAATTTTTATTTTCTTCCAAGCCTTTTGCAATAGGTAGTGAAAAGTTGTTATATGATGTATATTAAAAGCTTGCGAAACATATCCTTTTATTTTAAATGTAAAGGTCTGATTATGGCATTTTAACTTAACTTAACATAACTTAGAACTTAGAAAATCAAAATCAAACAGACTTCGACGTTGGTTTAAGTTACGTTTAGTTTCGCCTGTCAAAATATAAGCAACATCCATTTAGGAGAATTTTTAAGTGATAGCTTCTAAGTTACTTTAAGTTGCCATAATCAGACCTTAAGAGACCGCGCACCCATCCCGTGGTATCACAAAGCACACTGGTAGTATAAGACGAATTCTTTTTATAAATTCAGTATTTAAGAAAACGAATTGGTTGTTATATGTACATATTAGAGAACAAGTGCGGAAGTTACCTTAAAATGTTATTGTTTTCTTAATTATTTCTCTGGTTTTCAGGCCGAAAAAGGCAACAAGAGTATTGATACATATTTCTAGGGTGTATTTCAGCCGCTGATTCCAAATATACGCTCGTTGTTTCCAAATGGGCGATTATTTGCGAATAATTGCATATTTAAGAACATTTTCGTCAACGGAAATTCTGACCCTTTATTTTCCATCACCGTTTGAAAATTTTATCCATGCAAAAGCATATGGGAGATTGGAACTCGTACAAAAAAGAAAAATATACTTAGTTTGATACACATGACTTTTCGCATACTATACACAAATGGTATTTTAAAGAAACCAAAAAGTATTTGCTCAAAATTTTTAACTTTTCTAAAATTATTTTGTTGTAATCTGAAAGAATTTCATTATAGCATTATCATATTCATATTTAAATCTGGTCCTTAACGTAAAAATATAACCTAGAGAACGCGAAAGGATTAGCTGGGCAGTCATTTGTTCCGCTGAAATTCAGAAAAGATCATGTCCATGGTCCAATTTCAGATTATGTAATTGACAGAATTTTCCAGGATCTATCCAGAACGTTCGTTTGGATACCATTTTATTTTCACTTCATGAAATTGACTAAGTTATATCTAAATGTATCTTGTTCGTGCTTATTTGGTGACTTATAAAATCGTTTTGCACAATTTTTTACGAGAGATTAATCGCCCAATTTTGTATAGATGACGAAAATTTTGTAACTGACAAATTTAAACTTTTCATATTTTTTTCCATATAAAAAAAAACTGTGACAAGAATTTGTCACTGATACAGAATAGAGCCGCAAATCAAAACGATCACAGTATGATACAAATATTTAAAGGTAAAACCGCTCGCTCATTTCGTCATATTTGTATGATTAATAATTTGAAGACATTGTTGTTAAGTTAGCAGACTTCAAATATGTTCAGGCTGCCTCCTAGCGGTTTTACCTTCAAATTTTTGTATAATGCGATCATAGATAAATAAATATTATAATCAGGGAACGGATTTCTAAGAGCTAAAAACCTATAAAAAAGGCAAAATAAAATAACGAAATAGGCTGGAAAAGGCAAAATAAAATAGCGAAAAAGGCAAGAAAAGGCACTAGGTATTACAAAAAAAGCAAAATAAGGCACTAAAAAAGACAGAAAATACGAACAACAATCAAAAAATACATTTATTTTAATGTTTATATTACAAGTAAAAAGGGAAAAACTATGAACTATATGAAAAAATTTGTACTTTGAGTCTTTGACTATTTTATCCTCTCGAGTTTCTAACTCATAAAACTTTCATCTGTATACATAGTTGTAGTAACATTGAACCACAAGATGCATTTTGAAGTTTTCTGGCAGTATTTTCATTCGATTTTCGCGAAGAAAAGCCTTGAATGTACTAAATGTGCGCATGTGCGCTCGAAGTAAGTTGAAACAAGTGGAGCCCAATTTAAATATGGAACGTTTGAAACGTTCATATTATCAGGAATAAGGGCGCTTTCCTCGCCCTTTACAATTTTATCCACACCCCTTATTGTCTCCAAGCCTACGTTAGCTGAGAACGGCTTTGAATTTCTCCAACACCAATTTGGCAAGAGGTCCCTGCGCTTCTATAAGCCGCATTGGCATGTGTATATTTTTTAATCTTAAAAAAAAATTTTTAATGCTATAATCACTTTTTTAAAGGTAGAAAAGGCAAAAAAGGCAAATATCTTAAAAAAGGCAAAAAAGGCAACATCAAATGTGTATATATGGAATCAGGGAAAGCTAAATCGTGGACATTCTTAATCGAATATACTCTATCTCTTTAGCAGAAAAAAAGCAATTTTCATAAAATCCATTCCCTGATTATAATATATTTTTTTAATGAGTGCAAGTATTCGAAACCTCTGCCACATAACCACATAATACTGCGTGCAGGGTACCGTTTTCAGACAAATTATCATAACTTGCAAAGTTTATGAGACATGATAATAGTTAAACGCCAAAAAGATGTAAGCGACGATTTTTTTCAAAATTTTCTCTTTGATGCAGAAATGTTCCTTGAGCTTCTAGATGCACTCCTGCAAAAGTGTCGCTTACATCTTTTTGGCGTTTAAGGCTCGTATGATGTATGTATGTATGTATACATATACATACATATGTGTATTTTCAACCAAAATAAAATCGTAAACTACCACTGTTTAACTTATTTGCTGTATACACTTCTGACGAATTCAGAGGTACAAACGATGAATCTGCAGAAAGAGTTTTTGAAGACATTAATTCGGAAATACAGATTTATTTGAAAAAATCGGAAAACAAAAGTTGTGACGATGTTTTAAAAATTTTGGAGAAAGCTAAAGATTTTCCATTTCTTAAAAGCTTTCAAGACAAATTTTACACATAGCAGCTAGCTTAGCAACTATTGAAAGAGTTTTACCTGTGTCAGGCAGAATTCTAGAAGAAAGACGTACACGACTGCTTGGTGATAACCTCCAATAAATATTATTTTTAAACAAAAATATGAGCTATTCATTTTAAAATTACATTGAATGAATATTGATGTTAATGATAAGACTAAGAACAAACTAAGAAAAGTGGCTACTGGAAATAAATAAAACATCATTGCCAATGGAGAAGCGATCGCTATTAGAAACACCTTTTATATCATATGGATGACATAGAGCGTGAATAATACCGAGTGTTAGTATGCCTTCGATGAGCTGAAAGTTGTCTCCGTTGCCGCGCGCGGACAGAAGTACATATCGTCGTTTAAAGTGCAAGACCGCGTATCAGCAAAATGCAAAATCGCGTATGTGAATTTGTAGAAATTATTTTCTGTGGCGTAAAAACACTCATATTTCAAAATTGTTCCTTTTTTTATAAAGCAATCGCATTTCTGGCTAGTATATTTCAGGACGAATGGATAAGGATTGAGCCAAGAGATTGTGTGAGCAAATCCAGTTTTTGGCAGGCAATGTCAGTTACGCGGTTTTGCAGAATGACGATACGCGGTTTTGTACTTTAAACGACGATATAAAGATATGTCTAAAGGAGTACTACCGTTAAATAAAATAAGTGAATAAATAAAAATGTTTGAACCTGGGTCCAATCGAATGGCATTCTTGCACGAAACAACCCTCGATAACGTCGCTCGCCTGGCTTCGCCTAAACGTGCATACATTTGTTTGTACATACATATTGTTCATACTAATATGTATACCTACATATGTTTTACTTGCGGAACGCCGCTGCGCTAAGCATGTTTTATGCTTTCGCACAACAGCAGCACGTCTCCACGCCAGTCCTTTGTGATACCAAAAGACTAAAATTTTTATTTAAGAGCTTATAAACTGACTGGACTGGGCCTTTTTACTGGGCGATACAGCGCCTGAACGCTGAGTCTGTTCGACATGTGGCACCAACAACCAACGTGGTGAAAAAAGAAACAGGATTAAGGCCTGAGTCGCGAGCAACAACAATAACAACAGCAGTAACATATCGCACAGAATTGGCAACAACTAAGCTTGGACTATGAATAAATGCAAAAAACAACAAACGAACAACAAATAGCCAGAATCGGTTGCTGCAACAGCANTAACGTGGTGAAAAAAGAAACAGGATTAAAGCTGAAATTAGTCGAGAACGCAGAACGTGTACTTAAACGCAGTCTGTATACGCAGAATTTTGTCGATTACTGGAGCCCTCAGTGTTGCTTACTACACTGTTGCCACTCTTCAATGCCTTTTCATAAACTTACCCTTTCAACCACAATTTTTCGTGCTGTAATAGATTGTAGCTAAATATAAACTACTTAGTTTTAAACAAAAACCTTATTTAATAGTAAATTTCAAATATTTTAAACATATTTTGAATAGGAACTTATAACTTTTTTACCATCTGCAAAACTGACGAAGTGGCAACCATCTAAAGAAGGAGAAATCAGCTGACACGGAAAAATCTAAATTCCGCAGATTTCTGCGCTACGGGCTACAACTACAGAAAAATTCTGCGGTGTTGAGTTTTCATTTACATGGCGCTTTGGTAAGACAGATCGTGTCAGCTGACTCGGGTTTACGTACCGGTAGGTTTACGTTCTTGACTAATTTCAGCTTAAGGCCTGAGTCGCGAGCAACAACAATAACAACTGCAGTAACATATCGCACAGAATTGGCAACAACTAAGCTTGGACTATGAATAAATGCCAAAAACAACAAACGAACAACAAATAGCCAGAATCGGTTGCTGCAACAGCAACAATCACAACAACATTTGCAGAGGTATGAAAACGAAGTTGCAAAAATACACAAACCGTGTTCCAGAGATTAATAAATTGATGGCATCCATTGCACATAACGTGTAACTAATGGCGGTAATCAATTTTACTTTACATCTCAATCTGGCTTAAAAAATACGGGCAATACAACGGGCGACGAATGGCGGAGAATGCAATACGAATAAAAACAGCAAAACTTAACAAGAATGAAAAAATCGAGTTAATATTTTTTTCCAAAAATACATACATTCATATAGGATTGAACCGGATTTTTCTAGTGACCCTAACATTTTCCACTAAAGGCCGACACCTAATCATAGAGAAAGATACCTTGTTTACAGAAGTAGTTCAGCTCTGTGAATGTGTAGTTCGGTTACATTAACTGAAGTGTTGAAAAAGAGTTAGGATGAAAAATAGAAAACACTACTCATCGAATCGACGAACAATACCGCTAGTGGTCTAATTCTCCTTTAAACTATGTACTATCGAAATTAGGTAAACTCCTTGGTTATTATAACATTTTTAATTTGCAAATAAACTACTTTTATGAAATGCTTCGCCATAGGATACCGAGACGACCATTATTAGTAAACTACTTTTTAAATGTTGCTCAGCTCAGGAAACTAGCCTGGGTCCTATCGCATATTCACAGTAAAAATAAATGCGACGCTAAAGTCAGTTTCAGTTATAATTATCAATACAATATCTGTCAAAAAAGCTGCAACTAGCTTTAAAGTCGACTTAATTTTGACTATGAATATCCCCTATTCTTATTTTCCAGTTTAATTATATCATTCGATTTTTGATCTCGCCTTATTACTGAAGTTTAAAATTATCTAGATACATATTATTTGAGGCCAAAATTATTACAAAAACAAGTAAGAGCAGCGCTGTCTTCGGCTATGCCGAAGGCTTCATACCTTTCATGAACATCTGAAAATATTACTTTAACAGATTACTGCATTTGAAAAAATGTATATATATATATACTTAGATAGCGGGGACCCTGCAAAAAATTGTGCGACTAATCTCTAAAGAGAGTATTCCGAGNAGGAGACCCTGCAAAAAATTGTGCGACTAATCTCTAAAGAGAGTATTCCGAGATTACTCTCAATCGGGTACGATTGGGCATTAATTAGTCGCAACTAGTCTGATAAGGGTACTAATGGAGCTCAATTAGTCTCGACTCATCCCTTATGGGTATAATTGGAGATCAATTAGTCCCCAACTTATCTCTAACGGGTACTATTAACGATTTAAGCTGAAATTAGTCGAGAACGCAGAACGTTGACTTAAACGCAGTCTGTATACGCAGAATTTTGTCGATTACTGGAGCCCTCAGTGTTGCTTACTACACTGTTGCCACTCATCAATGCATTTTCATAAACTTACCCTTTCAACTACAATTTTTCGTGCTATAATAGATTTTAGCTAAATATAAACTACTTAGTTTTCAACAAAAACCTTATTCAATAGTAAATTTCAAATATTTTAAACATATTTTGAATAGGAACTTATATCTTTTTTACCATCTGTAAAACTGACGAAGTGGCAACCATCTAAAGAAGGAGAAATCAGCTGACACGGAAAAATCTAAATTCCGCAGATTTCTGCGCTACGGGCTACAACTACAGAAAAATTCTGCGGTGTTGAGTTTTCATTTACATGGCGCTTTGGTAAGACAGATCGTGTCAACTGACTCGGGTTTACGTACCGGTAGGTTTACGTTCTTGACTAATTTCAGCTTTAATGATATATACGCACTTAGTCAATGAAATTTCATGTGCGGCGTTGGCACACAGAGAGATTATTCGCCTAACCAAACTGAGCAACCCAGTTCGAATCTCAGCTGGCGCAATTTTTTTTTTTTTTTTTTTTAAAGTGACTAGTCGCTTTTTATACGCTTTCAGGTATAAAGGTGAACAATTAGTCTCTTCATAGGACATGCTCGAACAAAAGCGAACAGTTCATTCCATATAAAGAGATCAAAAGTGGTATTAGTCGCATGTTCCTTTGCGATTGCTCCCGGAGTCATCCCGGATTAGTCGCATTTTTTGCAGGGGCTATATATATATAAAATTATATCTAAACAATCAAAGGTATGAAAGATATACCTTTTATAGCACCAATCTAAGTGATTTTCACTGCTGTGTGATCGGTATGTAAACCGGTAACACAACTTAATGGGTTTAGCATCCAACATAAAGGAGATATATCGAAAAACTTGTATCTGAACAATCTGTGGTATGGAGGCAATAAATAGGTTATAGCCACCGGATCTTTGTTCATTTTACTGTAAACTTTCTATTGATAATGAGTGACAATAGTGCGAAATTAATGTTTCTAGCTGCATAAATGGATAATTTATAACAAAAAATCTCATATCTGAACAATCAGTTGTATGGGAGATATATGTTATAGTCACCCGATCTTTGTAATTTTCACTGTAAGTGTTCTGTTAGTAATGAGTGAGAACGGTGCGAAATTTCATGTTCCTAGCTGCATAAATGGAGGAGCTATGATAAAAGGCCTCATATCTGAACAATCAGTTGTATGGGGGCTACAGGTTATAGAGATCCGATCTTTTTTATTTTCACTGTGAGTATTCTGTTAATAATGAGTGAAAACCGTGCGAAATTTCATTTTCCTAGCTACGTAAATGGGTGAGTTATAACGAAAAATCGTATATCTGAACAATTGTTGATGGAAGCTATAGGTTATAGTGACCCGATCTTTGTAATTTTCACTGTAAGTATTCTGTTGATAATGGGTGCAAGTACTACAATATTTCATGTTCCTAGCTGCATAAATGAAGGAGTTATAACGAAAAGTCTCATATCTGAACAATCAGATGTATGGGAGCTATATGTTATAGTGGTCCGATTCTTCCGGTTCCAACAAATGATTAATACAATATAAAAATACACCCACTTACCAAATTTCATCAGGATATCTCGAAAACTGAGAGACTAGATTGCATACAAACAGACGGACAGACAGACAGACAGACAGACGGACATCGCTAAATCGACTCAGTTCGACGTTCTGATCATATAAGTATACATTGTAATGGGTCTATCTCTTTTTATTCTGGTACTTACAAACATCGGACCAAAGTTATAATACCATTTCATGCTCATGAAAGGTATACTAAATTAATATGTCTCTAACAACGATGGTCGTCCCTCGGCAGGTAGTGACAAACCTCCGATTGTAAACCTGCCATGAAAAAGGTTCTCATAAGATCCATTTGCCGTTCGGAGACTCCATATAACTATAGGTTCATTTATTTGTGTAACAAAATCAAGACGAACTTTTGATAGAAGTTAGGTACTACCTACAAAAAAAAAAAAAAAGTTAATTTTCTGAGAAAGTTACTTTTCCTTTTTGCTTAGTGAAGCCGCGTAGCATTAGCATTAGCTTCGAATTTTATCATTTTTCTGATTTACTTATAGTCTCTTTAGGGGTATTTTTAAAATGCAGTTGGTTTTTTAAGTATAAATGTAATTTTTAATTAATCATTTTTGGATTTTCATGATTGTAAAAAGATGTATTTTGTATCACATATCTAGATATTTAAAAAGAAAACATACATAATTATTAACCAAAATATGTACAGTCGAAAATGAAAAAGAAAGTAAAGTACATTTTCAACTACTTGTCAAGAGTTCACATGATAAAGTATCCTAACGAGATTTCCAATCCGACAGGTAAAAGACTTTTCCGTCAAATCTTTAATTTTACTGTAACCTTCACTTTTATGTCTAAGCATGCAATTTGTATTGAAAGTGTCGAAATCTCTTTGGCCTTACTATCCATTTTTGTTTCACCACAAAAGGAGTAGTACTATAATGCCAGAAAATGACTATTCCTTTTCTTTAATTTTTGCACAATTCGTTCCACTCCAATTTTGCCAAATTAAAGCAAAGCCTAACTGCTTCAACTATTGTCAATTTGCATGATTGCTGAGCCCTCCTGTTGTGCTTCTTTGCAGTATTCTTTTGCGCAGTGTGAGAGTTCAACCCTAGGAAAATTTCGCCAATTTTGCAATTAAAGGAAACGTACTGTTTTCACTTTTACTAAGTTTCTATTGTACGTTTGGAGATTGAGATAGGTAGATATTTTTGTTGTTGTACTCTTGAGATGTAAGACAAGTTGATCTTTCAAAATCAAACTACACATATGTATGTGTGTAGAATATATGTATGTATATGTATGTATGTAAATGAACATACATACATACATATACTTACTAACTGACAACATAATTAGAGGAGAAAGCTCGGCAAAATTAATAAATATGTTTACAGAAAAAGGTTTTCCTAAAAGCAGGCGAATGTACCAAAGGAATCAATGCATGTTTTATACCAGGGCTGGGAAAGGCCAAGGCTCAAAAGAGCCACATGTAAATGCTAAATGCTACAAACAGCCACAAAAAAACAACAAAAGCAAAAATTTTATTTTTATTTTATACGTATACGTATGCTATGGAGATCCGTCGTAATGCGGATTTTTCCCAATAAACATTTTTGTTAATTCTCAATCTGAGATGCAATTTAGAATCAGTCATTTTCTCAAATCTTAAACGTTACTTGTGAAATGCATCTAAAATAACCGTTAACTTCTCAAACCAATACTTCTCAAACTAAAACGTACATTTATAATAAGGAAATTTCCTTTATTTTCAAATGGAGATATATTGATTTCTAAACATTTTCTCAAACGTGAGAGGAGCGGAACGAAATGAAATCCAGTTACTCATTGAAACATTTGTATAGCGTTGCCAATGATGCATGCAAAAGAATCACACAGGTTTAACAGAAAAATATTTTTTTGGTGGGTTTATTGCATTTTCAATAGAGCATAAGCACTTTTTCATTTTAAGCAGGCAAATTGTTGGTCACTATCGAGGCAGCAGAGTAGTTTCCACTTTCAATTTGCACCTTCTCTATCTATCTAAGTTCTCTGGCGGCTGTTAGGAAATGCGAAAAAATATCGAATTGGGTAAAAATTATGAATCATGTTGAGCACCCTGCACCCTATCATAAATTCGAAATAGTAAAGACATGCACCTTTTTGTTGCGAATTATGACTTTTCCCCTACTGATCAATTGAGGTAATTTTAATCATCTGGCAACTCCATAACAAACAGCCGGTTCGCAAACTAGCATACATATGTATGTACATCAGACAACTTATAAGTTGTTATAAATTCTCTATCATTACATATAATTCAATTACCGCGCAGTTACAACCAGGGTTGTGCCTCTAAAATATTAACATTTACAACAATTCTTTACTTGTAAATAATGTAAATATTTACAGGTTGATATTTTTGGTGTAAATAATGTACATTTGGTGTTTCAGACAGAGTTGTGCATTTAAAATATTTACATTATTTACAATAATTCTTTACTTGTAAATTATTGTGAACAATGTAATTTACAATTTACAATTTTTTACAATAATTCACAATGTAAGTGTAAAAAATGTGAAAATTTGTGTAAGTGCACAACCCTGGTTACAATCTATGTACCACATTTTTAGAAAAGCAATCGCCCTTTCTTTAATCCTTTGAGTACAAAAAACCAGCCGCTGAAGCTAAAAATCTGACCGTTTGTTTACACGCTAATTTTTGAAATACAATAAAAAAACGTTATAAAATTCTTAGTTTTACCGTTATTCATCGTCCATTATATTGGACGTTGGTACACTAGGATTGTAAACTGGGAAGTGATATCAATAATTTTCCTTTTTTTCTTTTCCGAAATATATTATAAAACTGAGAATAACGTTTAAAAAATTTTTCGGATCTCAATTTCACCGAAAATTAGTTAATTTTTTTTCCTATATAACTATTACACTGTTCACTATGGACTTTTGTGACACCTTTCACTTTAGTGAAAAAACGCAGTCAACTGCATCCCAAAAATACAATCATGCAGGTTCTGCAATTCACTCCCGAGTAAATTTCAATCCCTGCCAATTTGAGTTTTGAGAGAATTTTACTGAATATCACTGACAAGTGAATTGCAGATCTTCAATATGCCAGGATAGGCATCATCGATCATTTACTAAAAGACTTCGACAACTACAAGAAAACGGTTTTCATCGATCATTTACTAAAAGACTTCGACAACTACAAGAAAACGGTTTTATCAGCTTTTAAAAACTTCGTATTAAACCATCTATTTTCTGAATTTTTCCAGTAAATTGAAAAAAAAATCACTTTTTACCACATAAGCAAAAAAAACTGGAACAACACAGATCAGTAGCTCGTTTATGTAACTATTCTCTACCGATTATTTCCATACTGGTAGAGAATGTACGTCATTCTCTACTACTCATTGGTAGAGAATTGTTACAGAAACGAGCTAATGATTCAAGGTGTTTTTAACAAGGTTGTGTTGGCCGTATATAAGTAAAAAATTACACTAACAAATTATACGCTGATATCCATACTGTCATTGGTATGAGTTACAACAAACACAACATTCTCACGTAATGCCCTCCACGGCGAAAAACTCAGCTGTCGCCCCAACACCACCGTGTTAAATGCACCTTGTACTGATCTTTCACATATAATGCTATTAAACTACAAGGCGAATTCTAATGAGATGGTGTTACTAGAACATATGATTTGATTTACCTTGATACACAAATGTCATAATTTTACAACGCTAAAGTGAGTAAATTTGAAATTGAAAGTGTTTGTATTTTTTCTTCATATTCTTCCTTGAGAGAAGAGTAAAAGAACATACACATGTTCTTTGGAAGAATAGCTGAAATTGGACTCTTTGTACCAAAATCAAAAACAAAATGCATTAATTTTTTGTTTTTGTGCTATCGACACCACCTAATATGAATTCGCCTTGGCAGACTACTAATTCACCTATGTAATTGCTGCATGCACACCAAAATTGAAAACACTACTCAAAGCGAATTCATACAAGGTGGTTCCGGTAGAGCAAAAACAAAATTTACAACAACAAATTATACGCACAATGACAGCGAGAAACACAACAAATGTACAACAAACAATCATTTAGACATTTAGAAGAACTGCTGCCAAAATCTCCCTGTTATGGTAACACCACCTTGTATGAATTCGCCTTGACACTACTCAATTCTACTCAACTACTTTACCCACAATATTTACTTGAATGAGTAAGAAAAATTCCACTTAATACCTTCATGGAATTTTTGAGGCACTTTCCTTGACACTTACCAAATTGACTGCGCATCCAGGGATACAAGGGCGAAGGCATCCCTGATGACTGCGAATTTGGATTTTGCGATGGTGGTGTATGCTGTCCGGGATGACCTTGATGCATCTGTGGTGGTCCTTGCGCTGGGTGCATCATTGTTTGTGGTGGACCGCCAACAGGCGGAACGCCTGTTTGTTGTTGGCCGTACAGACTCATTTGATGATGATTCTGGTGAACCTTTAGAATAAAGTTTTAAAGCATTACTTATGACCATAGTTTGTGTAAATACCTGTGGTTAAAATCAATAATCGCTTATGTATACCACCTTATTCTCCTAAAAAGCCTACATACATACATATTTATGTAGGTGAAACTCCCTAACTTCATAACGCACTTTCGCAAAAAGTTGTTCATGTAAAACATAATAGCTTAAGGGCCGGTTGTTCAATGCTGATTAGCACAAATCGTAGATGGAAGGTCCGGTTAAATACAACGACTGCTTTATCGATCACATGTTATATGCATGATGTCGAAAACGTCGATAATGATGTTTAACCGGGAAGTAGTGAAAACCAGACATTGAACAACGGCCCTAAATCGTCATTTCCTCCACCCTATTATATTCATGGTGTCGAAGATGACGATAACGATGTTTAACCTGCAATTAGTGGTGACCAGATATTGAGAACCCGACCCTTAGGGCTGTATTCTCGACTACCTGCTGAAAATTGACGCTCGGTTTGGTTTATCGACTTTTTATCGATTGCCTGTTATAAGGATGGAGCGACAAATATGTCAAAGCACCGGTGATCTTTAATAGGTAGTCTAGAAAACACCCCTTAGAATGATGTTTTGATAACCATTATTTTCTTAAAAATGGCGGTAGTTGATATTGGAGCTTAATTTGCTTGAATAAAGTCGAAGTGAAAACAGGCGATTATAGTAGATTGAGAATATGCAAATGCGATCAGTGGCATATTCAGTTATCTTTACAAAAACACAAGTAAAACAAACGTCTGACTGGACATACATACGTTATTTCTTCTATTATTTATTTAATGTTTTGCAATAAGCACTGACTTTGATTTTTTAAACGACTTCAGAAAAGGAGAAGGTTATCAATTCGTCAAAATTATTTTTTTATGTATGTTGCCGCATGTGGACCACGTGAACCGATTTCGATAAGGGGCTCTCATACTAATTTGGATCTAAATCCGATTATTGGATCATGAAGAAATTAACGGTACTTCTAAGTTTTTATGTATTTAATGATTTCTAGATTTTAAAAAATATTTCACTGCATCCCCAATGCACTCTTTTTTTAAAGAATGTGTTTCAAATATATTATAGAGGTTTCCTCATAACTATGATTTTCTACTTAAGCGACTATTGCTCATGATCACAGACACATATATGAACAAGTAAAACATGACTCATTTCTATACTAGTCACGAACACAACAATTGGAAAACAACTTAAGTTTAATGGTAACCCATTGAATTAAACAAACCAAAAACCTTTATACGAATATTATGTATACAATACTTTGCTACAACATTGACTGAGAATCACTGATAGCCCTTCTTACCTCATTTACATCTGGAACTCCAACATCATTGTAACCCAACTGCGATAGTGAAAAACATAGAAAATTGATTTGCTTTAAGTTGAATAGAAAAACATTGTTTTGCAGGCATGCAATGGTATTCCAAAATAATATTATTAATCGGAAGCTACAATTCATTTCAGCGTCTTAACTTTTTGCTACACAGAAATTGACAAATATCTCTCATACCAACGAAATTCAAATAATTACCTTGTTTATATCTACTCACGAACCGCATTAACAAAAAAAAACGATTTGACTCAACATATGTATAGGTACCTCTGTCTTTGTAGCGCACTTGATGAAGCCGTATTCAAAAGTACACAAAATCTGCTATTTTTATACGGCATTTCTTTAATAATTCATTTGCGCGGTTGATGCGTTTATACTTGTTTTTTTTTTTTACTAATTTGAGAAATAAAAAACCGTTTTGAAAACAAATTAAAGTTAATACACTTTTCAATTTCAACGAGTTTTGAAATTTAGTTTATGAATCCGTTTTGAATAACAGCGAACTAAGTCAAAGCGCTTTATGTGTCGTATAAACAAGGTATATGATTGTTTTGTGTGTTTTAAAATTTTTATGTTTCTGTCAAACAGTGTAATCTTTGGCAAATAAATGATAATACCTTCACGTTATTAATCCATCACATTTAAAGAATTGACTACAGTGGGAAAAAAAACTTGCCTTTATGAGTTCAGCGCCAAACGCAACTAAACTGATTAGTCGACATCGATTTCAGTTTTTCATTGGAAATGTACCATTGGTAGAAGGGGGAGGTTGAGCAAACGCTGTGAAATTTTCTATGTATTATGTATTTTTACATTTTCCTCTCTAACCCCAACATTTTTTTTCCACCTGCCTCGAAACACTGTGCGACGCGTCGTGCCATGAAGACGTGAAAATAAACCTATATATTACATACGCGCCTAGCAGAATAAGTCATATTATACTTACAATATCTACTTATAATAACACAGCCAGACAAAGTTTCAGAACCAAAAACCTGTTGATACTTCTCCGAAGGTTTTCGGTGCCCTAAATTCGACTCTCTACTCAAAATTTCTCTGTTGGCTCCGATTTAAAAGATATATAAACCTAAAAGTGCAAAAATAGCTGCTTTCCCTATATTTGAAGTTATGTAGCAAAAATTGTTTCTTCCCAAGCGCTTTGACGGCACCTTAAAGTATACCCCTTACTTTGGCGTTGAGTTTGTTAAAATATCTTTCATTCTCGTTGAGGAATCATATTTTCACCTTTTCAATTTTGTACATTTATATACTTTTTAGCCATAACATATACGTATACATAACTGAAAAGTTAAGAATACGATTTTTCGACCAGAATAAAAGATATTTTAAGAAACTCAACGGCATTTTGAAGTATAAGGGTTATTCTGGTTTTGGGATTCAGCCAATTCTGTCGGCCTGTGTAGTCCAATTGAGTAAAATATATTTGTGATTTCAGGTTTTTTATTTCAAAACTGCAATAAAGAAGGACGTACATATTCGTACGCATGCATTTGACAATTTAGAGCACGGTTACCCACGAACGTCCTACGTAGCGTAGCGTAGAAGGATATCAAGTTTGCTGTTGATAAAAAGAGAGAGAAGCAACTTCAACGTCACCGTCATGCGGTGGTGAGTGTTTGTTAACACGCAGATCCCATGAGATAGATCGTGACAGCTGACACGTTCTCCGTTTTTACGTCCGTGGGTAACTGCGCTTTTATACATAGGAGTAAAAATATGAAATGTGTATATATACGAGAACAAGTTTCTTACGTTTCCATGGGTTGGTATGTAAGTGCTTCCATAAGAATTTGTACGTCATTCTCTATATTCAATTTATTACATGTACATAAGTATGTATGTACATATGACAAGCACACGCATACGCATGCGCATGCTAAATATGTCTGCCCTAACTATTCGTTTCTACATAAAAATAATAATTGACCGTACGAAAGTAAAGTTATAAATGAAGCATTAGATAAAGAGCCGTTCGTTATATGGGCTAAACATTGTACCTCTTTCCGCAACTACATGCAACTTATGTACATACATACGTCTGCGCCTACTCACCTGTGCCTGTGGGTGTCCCATGTGATGTGGCAGTGTCATCTGCGCGTTCATATGATGCGCACCTATTTGATCCACCAGGGGCGGTGAGCCGCCCTCGTGCACCATGCCCAGTCCGCCCACTGCTGCTTGCAACTTACAGCTGGCATACACGACGGGCTGTTGTTGTTGGGCTGGGTGTGTCACCTGTTGCGTCACTTGCGATTGCTGTTGATGCTGAGGCGCCGCCTGTGGCTGTTGCGTCACCTGCTGCTGCGCCACTTGTTGCTGTGGTTGCTGTTGCTGAAGCAGCGGGCTGCCATTCACTTGGGGCTGTTGAGGCATGCCCACCTGACTGGAGGGACTTTCGGGCCGAGAGTATCCTTGGTGTTCCATACTCTGACCATTGTAGTAGGGCATGCGATCGTAGGGCGGGAAACGCGGGTAGGGCATATTGCCCTGGTTATTTGGATGCTGACTGTAGTGATGCATTTGTTGTGCATCGAGATCGGTAACACCATTACCCGGATAGTGGCCATGGTGCATTTCGGGCCCCATATAGGAGTTGGAAAAGTATGACGCCATACTTTCGCAATTATTTGTACTCATCGTCATATTGAAGGAATCTATCGTGTCTGTGGTAAACGTGGTGGCGGTGTTTGTGGTAACTTAGGGGTTGCGGGTTGCCGAATGCGAGAGTTGTTTGCAGGCTTACTTGCAATTGAAGAGTTACTTTTCGTAATCGCCTTGATGGGGTGGTTTTTGGAAAGGATGTGCGAGTTTAGCCGCACTTTTATGGGGTTCCTGTTGGCTGTACAGATGCTTGGAGCTACTTAGTTTCAGCTATACAATTTCTTACTCTTTTACGATTTTCTAAGCACAACAATGAACTAATACACCGTCGTAGATCCTAACCTGTTTGTAAAATAAGGTGATTATTAAAAATGTTTATTGAAAAGCAGTTAAATTTCAAAAGACTCACTTAAATCTGAACACTTATGTAAGTACAATATACAATTTTCCCTTAGCTTTAGGTATTTGAGGTATAAAAATGATTTGCGATTATACTTTACGACTTGATCTTTATTTGTATTGAGTTTTCTTTATCGCCACCAATTGTTGTTATTATAAAGTTGCGGTTTCTTTTTTGAAACGAGTAAACAAAAGCTCCAAAAATAAGTTGCAAATTTTATGATTGGGAATAAAAACTCCTTTGATGCTTCCACTTTAAGTTTGGCCTTATCTGCTACTGCTACTCATACTAATAAAAAATTTTGATTCGATTTGAAGTGAAACTCTGAAAAGAAAGTGAAAAAATAAGATAATTGGTTAGATGGTTGAATAGTGAAATATTTACATATATACAATGTTTAAATGTATGTACGGTATTTGTAAGTATTTGTATGCGAATATCCCTGAGCTTCACACACTTCGAGATCAGTATTAATATTATGTTGCAGACATATTTCAAAATACGAAAAGAATCATTTTGTCCAAAACACAATGCCGTACCACATATGCTGATCTACTTGACCAGTGGCTGTTTCTATGCTCCAGCTACACGGAGAAAGATTGTTCTTAAAATTATACATGTATGTATATAATTCTAAGAACAATCTTTCTATGTATATGTATACATACCTTCCTGTATACATACCTGGTATGTATACATACATATATTTTGCTATAATTTAAAATTATCAAAATAATAACTTCATTAAAAATTATATGTCCATTAATATAGTATGTATGTATGTACGTAAATATGTCCCGTAACATTCCCTGTTCCTCCAAAACACATTTCTTATTTCAGGCGGGAAATGCCTCGGCGTATTAAGTGTTAAATTCTTATTTGAGAGCTTGCATGATATTGTACATTTCGAAACTAGTTGATTTACTTGATATTATGCCTGTTCAACTAGTTTTCCAGGAGCAATAAATGGTAAGCCGTTTTTCAGGCGATTTCAAATTTATATGTAAACTGTTTCTGAAACTTACCAGAAACATAGGCGGAACAAGCTTAGGGTTAAAAGTAATTGGGGCCCACCATGCTATACTAATGTAAATTTCGCTCTTCATAAAGATTTAAATTTTACAAAAGTTTACCTGCGGGGGCAGGCAGGGTTTAACCCTTTTCAGTTAGCACTGTCAATTCGGCCCTTGATAAAATCGATTAATATCAATATAGGGTTTCAAAATTAGTAGTATGGCTGAGTTCTGTGAAATTTACTAGATTATCTTGATAAAAGTCAAAACATTAGGGCAATTCCTCTAAACGCGTAAATGCCTCGTAACAATGTAAACCTCATAAACTTACTTAATTTTGTATGAAAAACCGGTTTATTTACGAGGTATACGCAGTTACGAGGCATTTACGCGTTTAGATGAATACCCTGTTGTTTTTATAACCATCTACATAGCTGTCCTTTATATAATTTAGTGGAATAGAATGGAATTGGGGATGACTTTGTACTTAAGGTTCAGAGCGGGTATTTAAAGGATAGAGAAATACAAGTGAAGTGGGAATTCATCGCTCCTCTGCAAACTCTTTTGTGAAACCTAGCAGTTTGTCAAGAGAAAAATAATGTAGCTCCTCCGTTCTCAATACAACCGACTGACCCAAAAATGTACCAAGTCTGGCAAAGGCCAGACAGTGACAGAGAAAATGTTCTGTACTCATCTTCCACACCAGTTGTACACAGTTGNATTCTCAATACAACCGACTGACCCAAAAATGTACCAAGTCTGGCAAAGGCCAGACAGCGACAGAGAAAATGTTCTGTACTCATCTTCCACACCAGTTGTACACAGTTGATTGTCGATGATGCGGCATCGTTTAATAGAAAATATATACACTGGGTCGCTATCAGAAATCGCATAATCTGAGGGGCTAGTCTATAATGAGATACGAAAGAGCAATGCGATGCAATACGCAGTGGCGATTGCCTATCGCATCGGATTTCTCTTTCCTATTGCATTACAGAGTAATCCCCAAGATATAATAAAGTCAAATCTCTGCACCAAGCTTTTCAGGAAAATCAGCGCTTTTCATGCACTCTATTCACCTACAATTTTTATATCGGCGTGGCCATAACAGCGGAAAATCTACAGTTCTCAAAAGTTCATTCTCAAAAATCGAGCTGGGAAAGAAAGATACCACCCACGCAACCTTCTGGACAATAGCAATAGCCACGTTCAAACAGTTTATTAGGCATCACACCATTTTAGTAACCAACGAACGCTGGAACAACATTACTCCCTGTGAAACTTTCAGGATTACATAGTCTGTCCATAACAGGAAAATCACCTCGTTGCTCTCAATTTTAAACAGAAAATAAATGTTTTTCCCTATGAAGACTCTTACGAACCACTTCCTAATATGGAATCAGAACGGGCCTGTTTTAGCTTACATATGTGGATCTACTCTACTTAACAATCATGTAACACCGAAACGAAAAGGTTGCCAAACTGAAAAAAGGAACCAAAATTTGATATAAAAATACAAGATACAAATGACCAATTTTGTCAACAAATTACCAAAACGGCAACGCTGATCAGTATTGCACCTCGTTAAATCATAAGCCAATGCTTTGCCTTGAAAACCACAGTTTCCTGACATCCGCACAACTTCTAGCTCATTCCACTTTTCAACGGAGTTCAGCCTGAGCCTACATTTCTGGACTTCTTTTGAACTGGTGCGAGCAAGAACTTTAGAGCACCTTGCCTCTCACTGTAGACCGAATTATTTGATTATTTGCCTAGAATCCCGGGATTTTCGGGATTTTTTATTTACTCTGGTGGCAATAATAGAAACGCTTTATGTTGACCAGTTTTGGCTATATTTCTTTTGTTTATACATTTTTTTATAAATGTTAGCTCAATATATATATAATACCTTGCGGCAGGCAATTTTGCACAAAAAAAAAAATCAACATATTCGCCAAACCAAGGGCCAAATATAATAAAATTGCGTTCTTCATTTTTCTCTCTAATGTCAGGATTTTTTAAAAGAACTTTCAAATTTGAAAGATATGAGTAATTCAAAAAATGTTTTACAAATTTCAGTGCAATATACTTATAAAACAAGTATGGGTATCANCGGATAAAATCGAACTTTTCCAAAATCGAATTTCTTCTTTTTTGCAAAAAATCAACTCTTCAACTTTCTGCTTTCTGACTAAATTTGCATTCACTGTGTGTGGCACTCCATTTGTCTAAGGATTCAAGTAAAAAAATACATGTTTTTCGATCTGATGCATAAAAACAAAAAATCTGTGCAAAGAAGGAACTGTTATTCCATACTCAATTTTAAAATTATTTTTATAAAAATTAGTTTCTTAGTTGATTTTTTATTTTAAATTTTTAGAGGCTTTCACGTTGGTAGCATGAAGCCTTTGCCTGAGAAGACCCCTAGTAAAATTTTCCGGAGAATAATTTTTTAGAATACATCAATCCAGTAACGATCTGCCAAATGTGCTTTTTGCGAGATTTCTTGAAGTAAGTGTCAAAAATTACTGTTTTAGGCGGGAGCTAATGGGTTAAAATGTTCGATGAAAATATTTCCCAAGAAACTTTAATATATATGTCTCAACCTTTAATTTCGCTCAGACATTTATTTTAACTATTTTTTAGACTTTTTTGAAAACTACTTAGGCCGAGATATGAAAACTGTAGTAGGCCATAAAATAAAAATGCGAGGTAACTTTTGCAAATCCATCGAGCGTTTTACTAGTTAATGGGTATACATTCAGAAAATGTTAACAAAGTCGGGGCTGGTTTCGGCTGTGGCACAGTGTAATTTGAGTTTAACTTTTTAAACAGGTGGCCACTCTCTTCAAGCACATCAAAAATATTTAAATTGTTGCATAGTATTTTAAGTACATCACTTCTTTAACTAAATTCGAGTTTTCAAACAGGTGGACACTCTCCCAAATGTAATTAAAAAATAAAGTTTATTCAAAACTATTTCGATTGATACCCATATTGGAGTAACCTATTTAACTTATTAAATAATTTGATTTAGATTTTCCTACATATGGCACAAAACGAAAACCATGTTACACATCTAATATTAACAATAATAATAATCCCAACGGTTTTTACCCAGGAATTACAGGGCAAGCCCTTTTATTTGACACCTACCCCCTTTTTGAAAATCCAACGAACGATACAGATTTTATGACTTGGTGTTAAATATTTAACGCAAACATCTGCGGAAGCGATTATTTGAATTTGATTTTCTACCCTATGGTAACCCATTTCAAATACGAAATCTTCGATAAATCAGTTATTATTAAAGCTAATTTATTCAAAATTGATGCTTGCAACAATTCTTTATTAAGAAATGCGTTTATGATAAAATTTTGGAAAATGGGCGTGGCACCGCCCACTTATGATCACATATATGTATCTCCGTAACCGTTGTACCAATTTGTGCCAAACTCGGTATGGTTATTGTGCTGGCCACACAGAAGCAAAACGTTAAAAATTATTGAAATCGGACTAAAATTACGGCCGCTTTTCATATAACGGTAAATTCCAGAAATGTTGAAACTTCAATATTTCGAAATTTAAGGACATTAATTTACTCAAAACTGCTACACCCCGGCTTACCATGTAGCTTTCGGAAAGGTGAAAACCATATATTTAATACTTGCGGCGGGTATTGAATGTTTCGGCTCCGAACTTAGACTTTATTACTTGTTTTAAATAAATTTTGGAATTAACCATAACTTTGAAATTATAGCGAGCCCTGATGCAGAAATGCATCTACCCTGCAAACCATTTTTTCAGAGTATTCTGAATTATAGAGAAATTTTACAGAATTCGTAAAGGTCTCATCCGATTTTTTCCCCCAATTTTCTAAAATGAAGTAAATTGTGCAACCTTCGATTCTTTTACGAAATTTCGGAAGAAAATCGGTAAAGAAATCAAAATAATGCTGCTATGTGAAGAATTTTTTGCAGAAGTTTTTCAGATTTTTATTTATTTTTCGTACAGAAATTTCTTTACGAGCTCGTGTCAACCACTTCATATAATTTTCTTTGAAGATTCATAAAAAAATCGTTACAAAAATGAGATACTCCTAAAGATTTCTTTAAGATTTCGGGAACTTTGGTTTGCAGGGTAGATGCTCTAGGAATATTTCTGCATCAATAAGAAAATTTTGAAAAAAAATATCGCTTACGTTATTTTGGCGGTTAGGGCTTGATAAAGTATTAAAAAAAATCATGATGTCAGAGAAATGCCCATTTATATGCAGTAAATTGTGTGTAATATGAGGTAGACTTTTGTAACAAAATGTAAGTTTTGGATAAACAAAAGGAATATAGACAAAACTGGTCAAATTAAGGCGCTTCTTTATTTCTGCCACTAGTGTTATGAACTTCTTTCAACCAGAAAATAAATTTGTTGACTTAATGTTTTTTTTTTGTGCATCGAGCTTTTTTCGACATGCCTTAAATTACTTTATTAGATATGTACAAACTAAAGTATTATTAAATGCATATAAACTTAATTTCAGTCTTTCGTTTTGTTACTTATGAAATAATTTTCACTTTAAATAAAAATGTACATTCCAAACCCATTTACTTATTATTTATTAGTAGGAGAGCTTCTCAAACCATATTGATGCAATTTTTTCATGTTAAGTCGTTGAAAAATAATAAATATCTAAATCCCGGGACTGATCCCGGCATCCCGGGATTGAACCAAAGACATCCCGAAAATCCCGGGGTCGTAAAAATCGAATAAATTAACATCCCTAGTGTCAACACCACCTCTTGCCAATTATCCAGTTACCTACTTTAAAGGAATCTTCTAAATAACATGAAGTGAATCTACATTATGATCATTTCGTCCCCGTCATACCTCCTGACCACAGTGCACATAGACTCAAAGTTAGGGATGTCAATCGCCCTCTCAATATCAGCAGAGACTCTTACTCACCTGCTTCCAGCCCCACTTCGATATTTGCCCACGATAATACAGAGCTGATTCACAGGACTTTCCACAGGACTCTCCAGCATGAAGGATATCAGGCTGATTGGCCTGAGCATAGTCATCTTTCCTCGGTTTGGGATTGAAGATAACGCTGACTTTCCACCGAAGAGTTGAAACGTGGCCAAATGCCAGACAAACCCTACACTTTACCACGGTGATGCTATGTACCAAATTAGTCTGGTGGCTCTTCTCGTTGTGCTATCCATTTCTATAACTCTGCCTGCGTCAGGAATTAACCTGCTACACAGAAAATGAGTTTCCAAGAGAGTGTTCTATGGATCAAGCAGCGATGTGGTATAAAATACATGAGATTTTCTGAAAGAATCCAGCCTTAGGCTTTATTACCTTACACAGCCTGGCAAACTCTTTTATGTGTGCTTAAATTAAATTCAACAGCTTAATGTTGATGTACGGGGACAGGTAATAACATCAACGGAAATAAGGTCAATTGACTTTATTTTCCACCCTGGTGCATTGACATTATTTCCCTTTCCCGCGTACCCCGCGCGACCGGCGCGTACACCCCGTCACGCTACGCTAATCAAACTAACTAATCGTTACCTTGCAGGTCGCATCTTCAATGGAGTTAGAAAGATATGGTATTCTCGTTTCGAGGAGGAACTATATCAATCACTATTTATCTTTCAGTGGTGAGAAAAGTAGGTTTGTTACCCACATTTTGAGAAGATTAGTTATTCTATACAAATATATGCCATAACATGGAAGTTGTTTTCTGTAATTGTGCAAGAATCAGAAAACTCTCGTCGCTGGCCATTGATGATATGAAAAAACACATATATTTTTAAAAAATATTAATTACTGCAACAAATAGTTTCTCGCGTGCGCTGTTTTATTGTTAAATTAGCAATTCTTTTCCATTAACTTTTTAAAATTTGATATTGTCCGTCTATGACGCACAGTGTTCTTTTTGAATAATCTATGCGAATTAAGCGTAACACTTTCGATAAATACATCAGATTGATATGACCAGTTTTGATTTTACAATTTAAGGGGCTGTAATTTTTTCGAAAGCCTTAAGTAAAATATCAGAAACCCTGATGTTGGGTTAGGCCCATTTGGTCAAATTATTGGCTCGCTTCCTTTGTAACCTTGGAACGGTGATATAAAGTCTGTTCGATGAGTGCACGAAAAGTGTGAAGAATCCTCTTCGAACGCTTTTTTCCTACACTGGGGTATTCCAATGAACAGACCTATACACTGACTTCTAATTGTTCAGTTCACGTGAGCTTTTTACAAAACAACATTATGTTCTGGACAAAAAAGTGTTTTTTTGGTAGTTATGCTAATAAATGTGCCGCAAATTGAACAATTCAAGTCAGATTTAGACTACGAGCTATTACAAATTCCCTTTTAAACTGAGGAAGATATTCGTATTCGTTCTGTAGTAGATATAATATCAGATTAAATTATTACTTTTGATGAAAACTTTATGGATTTTATGGTGTCTAACAGCAAGGTTAAGGGTGCTAGAGCGTTATCATTGTGGTTGTTCACGCTTGCCTTATTTTCGGGTTATATGGTTAAAAGTAATTTTTCTGTAGTGTATTTCGTTGTTGTACAACAATAAAATACACTACAGAAAAATTATTTTTAAGCAGATAACCTGATAACCAGGTAAGCGTGAACAACCACATTGTGTTTGTCTTCGAATAGGAAGCTAAGAGAATTTTCACTTGCTCCGGATTCCGGTTAACCGCGAGCCGAATAGACGGAACAAGGTGTATGTGTAGTTATTCGTACTTTCACACAAGCAGCTGCCCGGTTACCAATGTTGCCAGTAACTGGGTTAATAAAATCCCGTCTAAATACAACCTAAATTCCGTTTTATACTGAAGATATAACAAAAATCCCGCGATGTATGTATCTATTATACATTAAATGCTTTCGGATGAAAAATACATGTATTCATGTACATTAGGGTGCTTATTTTTGCGACTATTGTTTTTTTTCACTCCTACCTCGAAATTTTGTGGAGAACACCTAAAAAAAATCACCCTGAAAATTTGAAACCTTAATTTTAACATTAAGTAGTTAAGGTGGCAGTAAGGATTACGCCGCAGTGGACACTTTTGTAGAGCATTCAATTCTGAAGAAAACCCATCATTGACCAAGATTATACCATAAAATGCTTCTGAGCTGTAGAGTGTTGAAAAAAAATCAAAGTTTACGTGTATTTTATATCGGAAATCTTTGCACGCCTTGGACGAGTACTTAATTTTAATATTAGATAAGGGTTAAAATTTTCAGGGAGTTTTTTTTAATGTGTTTTCCACAAAATTTCGAGGTAGGAGTGAAAAAAACAATAGTCGCCAAAAACAGCACCCCAAAGGTACATAGATATGCAATACACACAGGATTTATATACATTAGGGCGGGTAAATATTTTTTTGACTATGCGCGTATAGCATAAGAGGATTCTACTTGTAATTTGACGCAACTTTGCCGAAGAAACCATCGGTCTAAAATCAATTAAGAGTTTGCCGTATTGCGAAAATAGGCTTAGAGAAAATGTCATATATGTAATACTTCTATATTGGCAGTAAGCTAACTTTTCAATGTGTAAGCATTCCGAAATCAAAGCGAGACAGCCTAGTACCGTTTTTGTCAATGTATTGTGTACTTGAGTGCCGTTTTTGTATATGTGTTGTGTACATGTTTATTTATAAACGTATGTGTTCCTTTTCTTTCGTACGTGTTTATTGATATTTTATCTGTACTGTAGTGTTTTCGGACGGTACTAGCTCTTACTGCCAATATAGGAGCATTACATATATGGAAAATGTGGAAATTTTTACTGTTGTGCCCTCTGTTTTTGTACAAAATAAATGCAGTTCTTTCCGATACTTCAGCGCATAGTCGAAAAAATCTCCCATACAAATTTACCCGCTATTATATGCCTACATATTTTACACAAACAGCCTTTTCATTCGTTTTCACGTTTAAATTGATCAGATGGCTGACATTTCATTGGCTAATCTTAGTTTAAGCCAGCCAGCTCGGGTGTTTAAACTATGTTTAAACCACAGCCGTGCACTGAAAAACTCGCCCTTGGTCGCACAATTAGGTTTTTTGTTAAGTAAATTAGATTCGAATACACATATTTAATGCTTTTCCGCATAATCTATTTCTCTTTTTCGTTTTGATGTCAGTAACCATTGAACTATTTACTGCCTCTTTGTTTACGACTACCTCCCAAACGTTTGCCAATCGCAAATTTTACTATTTGCATTATCAAAGAATAAAATCACTCAAAATACTTTTCAGAATCTATAAACTCAAAACATTTGAAAAAAACAAGCAATGATTGGAAATTTTTGCAATGTTTTCAAAAAACACAACTTCTCGAGTTCCCCACACGTTTTTCTAACTTATATTACTTTATTTTTCCCAATTACTTTCTGTATAACTCATACACTTGCTATTACAATTCATTTAAAGTGAATGACATTCCGCTGATAGGGTTCATATGAACGGCGTTAATTTACCACAGAGAGCAGTTTTTTCTTATTTATCAATCACTAAATTTTCTTGCTTGCTATGGTATGCAAAAAAATCCCGTTTTTCGACAAAAAATCCCATTCGCCCTTTTTAGTCATAAAATCCCGAAAAAAGGCAACACTGCCGGTTACACACATTTTGTGCCGGAAATGTGGCTGACGTTTAATCGACGACCAAGACGTGTGAAACGGCATTTATAACATCTAATAAAATAAATTCTACATAACAATGCAAGCTCAGACTATAGAATTAATTTTTTAAAAGAAAAGTTTTTTAATGTTCAATGTAGCCAGGATTTGATTAAACTTTTCGTCCGAAATATTTTATTTTATTTTAGTAACAAATTTCACAGTAACAGAAATTGAATGTTACCATCAATACCCTTCCACTCTACCTCTTTTGGGAATAATAGAAATTCCACAGATGATTGAATTTTTGCTTGTTGAAGCGAAGTTTCAATGGATGAAATTCTTAATTACAAAAACAAGCAAAAAGATGCGAAACCCACTGTAGGTAAGAGCTTTTCTATTTTCGTACAATAACGGTGCATACTCGTGCGTACATACCGATTAAATCGTACACATTTTTTCCGATGTACCTACATAAACCCTGCAGGGAAACCGCAGACTAGTGAATATAATTTCTAGTTCCGTATTAGATCTTTATAGCCAAAAACGAACGAGAGCGATAGTAACTAGTTCCCCACCAGTCTAAAATCAGCGAAATGTGATACTTGTAAAAAACTATTTTATTTCACTTTTTCTATTAGAAGTCTATACTTAAGGTGACGAATTTAGAACTGGTTCGGAACTATAGAAAAAGGAATGCAGAACGAACTAGATCTTATCTGTCGAATTTGGATCTAGTTCGGAATTATCGAAAAATTGATGCAGCGGGGGGCTTGTTTACTTTACATGGATATGTTTGTGTTAACATTTTAACATCTTGGGATCTTCTGGAATCTAACCAATAACAGCAAGCACCTCGCCAAACTCAGCTACAGCTAAAGGTATATAAACGTACATTTCTTACAATCATTCAAACAAATTTAATTTCAAATTAAAAACACATTTGAGTAGTCCACTTGCAAAGTGCGCGATAAAAATTTTTTTTCGATTTTTAGTTTTTGGTGGATTACGTACCAGTATTTAAAGTAGTTTCATGTCCACTAACACACTAACAAGCTTTTTGTATTCTGAAAAAATGGCATAAAATGTTAACTCTTCTTCCAAAAGTCGCTATCATACTTATTTATAAACTTTCAAAAGTATCCATCTTCTGATGTACCTAGAAAACTTCTTTAGGTCGTGTAGACTGTTAATATTATCTTATGTCATGGTATGTTATGTTATAATTTTATAAGGCTCTTATTTATCCAAATTTTCAGGTAATAATAAAAAAGATTCAATTTAAATGTTACTAGTTGTCGTAGTCGTTTTTTCAAATTTATGGCTTTCTATTATAAAATCACATAACGCTGTTTGCAAGTGGACTACTCATTTCTTTGAAAATAATTTAAAATCGCACACACGGAAGAACCAAAAATATTGAAAAATCATGATACCTTTTTCTTTCATCTGTCGATTTTAGAACTGGTTCGGAACTATAGAATTTAGGACTAGTTCGGAACTATCGAAAAAGGGATGCAGCGGAGGAAATTGATACTTCCTAGGACATCGCCTTGTTAAATTCGCCAGTTGCATACATGCAAAAGAGATTTATCGCGAACCAGTACTGGGACTAAATGTACTAGAAGCGCACCAGTTCAGAACTAGAGATTTTCCGCACAGGGTATAGATATGCATTGTACACACTAATGTTAAAGTATGCATTACTATGTCTGTAATATGTATACAAACATCCCTCCAGTACTGCTGGAGTCAATCGCTACTTTTGAACCGCTACTGCACCGACTCCTAGGTAAGTAGCTACTCTATTAACCCGTGGTAGTGCACATGGTAGTGCAGAGTCGAACCAGTCGTAAGTAGAATAGCGAAAAACTACGACAGAGGGCGCGCATAAATCACGCAAGCGACTACTTTAGTAACTCCCGGTAGTGCAGAGAGAGCCGATGGTGACTACCGCCTAGGACATTGCCTTGTAAAAGTAATCGATGAATTACACTGCAAGTAGTCGGTCGGTAATTGACGGTGTTTATCAGGTAGCTACCGATTCAGCAGTCCTGTAGTCGCTCCCCCGGGCCGGGATGACTCCGGGAGCAATCGCAAAGGAACATGCGACTAATTATAATACCACTTTTGTTCTCTTTATATGGAATGAACTGTTTGCTTTTGTTCGAGCATGTCCTATGAAGAGTAAAGTAGTCACTTGCGTGATTTATGGTTCGACTCTGCACTACCATGTGCACTACCACGGGTTAATAGAGTAGCTACTTACCTAGGAGTCGGTGCAGTAGCGGTTCAAAAGTAGCGATTGACTCCAGCAGTACTGGAGGGGGATTAGTCGCAATTTTTGCAGGGTACATACATATGCACATATGTATAGCAGCAACAAACAATGCAAGAAATATGTAAGCTATTGGCAAATATTTCAGGCAATACTCAGCTTTTTCCAAAACACTGAAGGTGCGAGCATGAGATGAGAGGGAATCAGCATGGCAAAGGTTTATGTGCGAGAAATGATAAAGAGTTAAAAATACCCCCGAAGGCTACAAAACAAAATTCCTGGCACAAAGTGCTCTAAAATTCTTTGCACTATTATTGTAGAAAAAACATGGAATGCAGAATATTTTCTATGGTAGAGTGCCGGAGCTTTTGCGGTTAACATAATGTAATTGGGTGCATAAATCTATAATTACCTATACATATATACATATGTACGTATGTATGTACATATGTACGTACACGTGTATACATACATATGTACATATATGTAGGTACATATGCATTTATATAAAACTAGCAACCCGCCCCGGCTTCGCACGGAAATTGTACATCATCTGAGTTTAACTCTCGCCGTCGCCGAATCAGAATATCACTGGCCATATTTTCTTGAAATTTATTGTTTAGATTTCTGATGATCACCCGTAAGAAGAGAGTGAAGTGGTTCAGGTGGAGGGAGAATTTCTTCTATGCCTTTCGATTCGTCCTTGAATTTCAATGCAAAGCAATGTTCACACACTACTGACATAGTACCTATTGATACTATACGATCGTCCTTGTAAGAAATCAAAGGATCGTAGTTCAGGGCATAATTTTCTTTATTTACCCATGAATTAGTAACTCGTGCTGATGATTCTCTGGCTCTCTGTATTCGATGTCTATCCCTATCTCGGGTGCGGCGAGCCTTACGCTCTACTGAAGATTCTCTCTCTCTCTCAGCTCTATATCTATCTCGAAGCTGACTGAGTCGGGCCTCACGCTCTACTGACGATTCTCTGGCTCTCTGTATTCGATGTCTATCCCTATCTCGGGTGCGGCGAGCCTCACGCTCTACTGAAGATTCTCTCTCTATCTCAGCTCTATATCTATCCCGAAGCTGACTGAGTCGGGCCTCACGTTCCGTTGACGATTCTTCATCTCTTGCTGAACGTAGTCTTCTGGCGTTCACTGTACTTCGACCTATGTCCGAACGACGACGTCTTCCAGACATGACTTTATAATTTCAGTACAAAATTTACTCAGTTCTATATGTATGATTAACTATGCACAAATTGCCATATTATTAGTATGTGCCGCAGTAAAAAATATGTAAATACTTACCATTTAGAAACAAAAGATAATTACTGATGTAATATCTTCAAAAATTAATTAATTGGATAAGGATAAATGCTGTATTGATTAAAATCGCTTCGAAAATAAGCTATTAGTTGTCGTAAAAAGTAAATGACAAAAAATGTTATTGTGGGTGTAGTCGTTGGAATCGATAGCAAATTTAACGCGCTCCGAATCAATAAAAACTATTCAAAAACTGTATTTTAATTATGTGCGATTTATTAATATAGAACGTGAACAGAGCGGTTTATTTCGCTGAAAAAACACTCACAACTAAAAAATTTTCAAATTTGGGTTTTCTGTATAAAAACCCTCAATGCAATGGAATTCAGTACGGCAATAAAGACATGAGTTGAAAATACATACATACATACGTCCGAAATTTAATTATGCGAGAGATTCGTACATATGTACTTACATACATACGTACCGAGTTCTTTCACCATACGATCTAATTCAACATGAATGAGGTGGGGTGAGATTCCCGCATAACTTCTAATGTTTCATTCGGTTGACAGCGAACAAACACACAAACAGCTTTTTTTGGAAAAAGTGCTGCTTTTGTTTAAACAAGTTTGGTTAAATAAGATATGAATCAACTATTTTTTTTGATGCAGAACGAAAGTAAATATTTCAAAGTTTAACTTCAAGTAAGTTTCATTTTAATCGGTGGATTCTTTTATGATTTATGGCTGTGTAAACAAAAAATTTATGGGTTTTTACCACATTTTGTCCGATTGCCACGCCCCCTTTATATATTTCTTCACATTATAATGACATAAACCTTCCTCTTCAACCAATCTATCTATTAAAAAAACCGCATCAAAATCCGTTGCTTAGTTTTCAAGATTTAAGCATTTAAGGGGACATAGGGACAGAAAAAGTGACTTTGTTTTATAATAGGGCTATTTGCGATCCGGTGCAAATGGCCTAGCATCATTGCATTGCAAATTTGTATTGCAAATTATTTGCAATACACAAACAAAATGCACGCATTTGCATTTGTCATGGCTTGGCAAATTTGCAATACCGAAAATCCATTGCATAAAAATGCTATGCATTGCATCCATAAACAAAACCAAAGCTGATGCACAAAAATTGTTTTGCAAAAGCTTTACCATGACAGTTTAATAAAGGTCGCTCACAATCCATGGCATATTTCTGCAATTGCATAAATTTGTCAGCTCTTATGCACCGAATTGCGAATAGCCCTAATATGTAGTGATTAGTGTGTTAGATTTTTTTTCTTGCAATTAAATCTTCTACATTTAAACAGCACCAGAAATTGAAAGACATACGAGGCGTTTGAAATCGATTGATAATTTCTTTGACCCGATGTGACAGGGCTTTCTTTGACTTCCGGTCAAGGTGATTTAATTTTTACTCGCCAGTGCCATGAACGAACAACTTTTGTATACACATGTACATATAAGTACATACATATGTATGTATGTATGTATGTACACATCACAGGCTTTTAGACGTAAAGAAATAGATACATGTAGGGAATTCTATATTAATTGCAAACAGGAAATAAGTACAGAAAATTTATTTGCAAACGATAACACAGGTCGTCATTTCAACGGTGCACCCTAGAAATATCAATGCCGCCCTCGCCCCTTTCTGAAAATGAGTTTTGTAGAACTGTTTAATATTTAAGTCGTACTTGCATCGAAATTATATATTAGTTTCGAACTGAATATTGTTATAATTTGCAAATGACGGTGTTAAGAACTGTGTTTAATTTCCTTCCAGTATTATTGCCAACCCTTCAAGCCACTCCAACTGTAACTGCCTTTTTTACGGTGCGCAACCAACGATGACATTACCCCAATCTTATTTTAAATGTCATGTCCTTTGCCAGTGGGGCTGTCTCGCACGGTGTAATATTCTTCTATTGCGCCATTGTTTGTTTTGTCTTTTGTTATCATCGAAATAATTTCATTTCCGGCGCGGCGCGCCTTCAACAAAAGTCACACAGTAATCTTCCACACCCGCCTTCTCCTTCAATATCAACATCTTAACGTCGGTATACTGAGTGGGCTTCGAACTGCCAAACACAGGCTTCCGTTTCAATTATTCCGTGAAAACCCTATAAGAACAGTGGGTGTAGAAATTGAGTGGCTGAAAGCATAGATCATAACAATAGACACCCGGAAACAAATACAAAAGCTTGGACATGCACATGTACATACTTATGTACACAAAAGTATGCCTATGCATATGTACATACATACATACATATGTACATTTGTATGATGATAAAACTCAAAGCTTGTGCAATGAAGTGAAAGGAAGACACACCAGAATATCATCGCAATCGTATGTACTTGGCAGTACATATGTAATATTGGTGTGGCTTTACCGACTAATAAAATTATCAAATATTTTATGGTGAAGGTTTCCAAATGCAACTGAATGTTTTGCCTTTGCTGAAACGAATTTAGTGTAAATGCCACCGATCGCTTTCACGACCGATTGAACGAAATCTCCTTTGTTTGTATGTATGTATTAAATACAGTTCACTCGCAATCATGTGACCGCCGCTTAACGTGAACACTCTTTTTTAACATTGACTACTATGTAACGTGAACAAGCACTGTGCGACAGCTCAAATCGGTATTTAAGGTGTCAATAATGCTACATTAATGGCTTTGTTCGAGTTTATCTCAAATGATGAAGATATCCTTGATTGAATCCTTGCACACAAATTTTTGTTTAATTAGGATAAGTTAGTTAAGTGAGAAATGTTCTTTAAAAATACTTATATAAGGGTTTTTGATACGATGAATTAATTTTTGAACTTTGTTTTATTGAATTTCATTGACTATTTTTTCAAACAAATACTCAAATTACTTTACATTATACTTCGGTATTATTGACATCTAAAAACTAACTCGATGACGAGGCAACAAGTTTGATTTTGTCGCATAGTGTAAGATAAAAGGCGTGGACGAAAATTTGATTGTTTTGTCTATACAATAAGGAATACATATATAGATATGAAGAAATATACTTTTTCTGCGTTTGGAGAACTCCTTAATATTAAAAACCAGTTTCTTTACAAATCCCCTATACTTTTATGTGACCGAACTAAGTCAGTCGTTCTTGTTCTTTTTCGTGGAGTGCTTACGCCAGTAAATGCGAGTCCTTATAAAAAATACTTCAATGAAAAGCACGAGTGAAGCGGCAATAACGTAGAAGCTTGATNAAGTTAGTTCTCAAAATAATGTCACACACAAAGTACTTCCTTGGTTTTAATAAGATTACGTTATCGCGAATGCACTGTACTTTCAGAATATATACTATATATACATACATGAAAACCCAGCCAAGCACAAGCGAAATGATAAGGTCGGACACATTCCGCATTGCAATCTTGCTTTTACTGCCTTTGTTACATGTAAACAATTTCAACGAGAATTAGCTCACGCAGCCATTTTAAGATGTTTGGATGCATGCATATATATAAATACATACATAAATATGTATATATAGTATATAGTTTATTCATTCTTTTGAAATGATAAAATGTTGTCCAGTAGCGCCTGCGAATTCACGTACTTTACTCGACTCAAAAAAACCATAGCATGCATTTAGGCGTGTCTATATACACTTCTGGGCGACATCTATAGAAAAC
>NW_016158049.1:0-611 GCF_001687245.7 Rhagoletis zephyria
ATTATAACTTTGTTCACATAACGGTTGTTTGTAACAGGGGACGGATGGTATTGAAAATTGGCAAAATCGGACAATAACCACGCCCACCTCCCATATAACGGTAATTTTCAGAAATACGAAAACTGCGATATTTTAGTAAGTACTGAAGATTATTCACTCAAAGTTGATATTTACAATAATTTTTAGACGAGAAATAAGAATATTATAAATTTTTAGAAGTTATATCTTGGTAACCGCTGCACCAATTTTTTCCAAACTTGGCACACGGTTAGTCTTGCTACAGCATACAGAATGGCCGAAAATTTTTAAAATCGGGCAATAACCACGCCCACATCCCATATAACGGTTATTTGGAGAAATACGAAATCTTCGATAAATCAGTAAATATTAAAGCTAATTTATTCAAAATTTGTTGCTTGCAACGACTCTTTACCAAGAAATACTTTTATGATCACATATATGTATCTCGGTAACCGTTCTACCAATTTGTAGCAAACTCGGAATGGTTATTGTGCTTGCCACATAAAAGCAAAACGTTGAAAATGAAACAAGTAAGAGAGTCTAAGCTCGGGCGGAGCCGAACATTAAATACCCGGCGCAAGTATTAAATA
>NW_016158049.1:681-6441 GCF_001687245.7 Rhagoletis zephyria
ATTACTTCTTGTGTTGTAATCGGCACATCATTATGTACCGCTAACATCGTTAAACCATTCAGCCGGAACGGCTGTATAAAAAGAAGGGACAAATAATATAGCATATTCAACAATTGAGTAGTCCACTTGCAAAGTGCGCTATGGAAATTTTTTCTCGATTTTTAGTTTTTGGTGGGTTTCATGTCCACTAACAGCAGAGTGCAAAATTTTTCTATATTCTCAAAAAAATAGCATGAAATGTTATCTACTCTTGCAAAAGTCGCTACAATACTTATTTATACACTTTCAAAGGTCTCCTCTTCGTATGAATTTAGAAAACTGCAAGAAAACGTGGTAGTTTCGGTGCCTAGTGGAAGAGGTCGCAAAAAAGAAGCTAACCAACCTTCCTAGAGGAGAGAACGCGAAAAGCTAAAAAAAAGCTAGCTATGTAAAAGTTACTGTTTCAAAACTTGCAATATTAAATTTTTAAATACAAAATTGCAAATCTACCATACCGCAATTTTATTTTTCTAATGGCTCTTATTTATCCAAATTTTCAGGAAACAAAAAAAGATACAGTTCGGATGTTACTTGTTGTCGTAGAGGTTTTTTTTTTTTTTTTAAATTTATGGCTTACTTTTATAAAATCACATAACGCTGTTTGCAAATGGACTACTCATATATTCATTAAAAGATAATTTGTCATCCGTCTGAAAAAAAAAAAATTAAATCAGAAGGATAAAATAGTATTGTGTTATTAATTCAAAAGTAAATAATTGTAGTTCAATGACGAAGGGGGGGATCTATCCCCCCAAATCCCCCTCCTGTCTACGCCACTGTTAGAAATAAATCATATCGTCACTAGACACGATTAAAGCTCGAAACACATTGGAAACGGAGTGGCTACGGACCACAGCTGTCAAATTATTTTAACATGTACTCTTATGTAGGTAATTATTTTGGCGACGACACGGCAACACTGCGACTAGCCAAAAATTTAGCTGTGGCCTACGGTTGGCAGACGTACTCATTTTATCAGTACAGTACTAATATTTTAACTCTCGTACTGATTTTATTTATTTCTTCAATCAGTACGCAAATGTGCTGATTTTTTAAAATTTGTACTGAATTTTCAATTCTGATCATAAAAATTTGTTCGGCAATTTTTCGCCATGTATTTTGTTTGTGTAATATTATTTTACTCAAACGAAATACATTTGGATTTTTTTAAGGTNTTTTTAAATACAAAATTGCAAATCTACCATACCGCAATTTTATTTTTCTAATGGCTCTTATTTATCCAAATTTTCAGGAAACAAAAAAAGATACAGTTCGGATGTTACTTGTTGTCGTAGAGGTTTTTGTTTTTTTTTTAAATTTATGGCTTACTTTTATAAAATCACATAACGCTGTTTGCAAATGGACTACTCATATATTCATTAAAAGATAATTTGTCATCCGTCTGAAAAAAAAAAAATTAAATCAGAAGGATAAAATAGTATTGTGTTATTAATTCAAAAGTAAATAATTGTAGTTCAATGACGAAGGGGGGGATCTATCCCCCCAAATCCCCCTCCTGTCTACGCCACTGTTAGAAATAAATCATATCGTCACTAGACACGAATAAAGCTCGAAACACATTGGAAACGGAGTGGCTACGGACCACAGCTGTCAAATTATTTTAACATGTACTCTTATGTAGGTAATTATTTTGGCGACGACACGGCAACACTGCGACTAGCCAAAAATGTAGCTGTGGCCTACGGTTGGCAGACGTACTCATTTTATCAGTACAGTACTAATATTTTAACTCTCGTACTGATTTTATTTATTTCTTCAATCAGTACGCAAATGTGCTGATTTTTTAAAATTTGTACTGAATTTTCAATTCTGATCATAAAAATTTGTTCGGCAATTTTTCGCCATGTATTTTGTTTGTGTAATATTATTTTACTCAAACGAAATACATTTGGATTTTTTTAAGGTTTTTACATAACTTGGGAACTTCCTTAAACAGTATTATGAAAAGTAAGAACATAATTTAATTATAGTTGAAATTTCAGATAATTTTTGATATGCTCAAGAAATACAATAAAAAAGAGCAACGGTTTTATGGGTATATCGCCGAGTCGTCACGTACCAGTTGCGATAGTATTATGGAGTATAATTTATTTAAAAAGAGGGCTAACATTTTTGTCCAATGTTTTTAGTTATCTCGAAAATAACTTTCGGTTAATAACAACAACTTTGAATAATTGAATGGCTTTGTAGTGTAGTAACTTTGTTTTTTTCAATACAACACTCAAACGAACGAACTCAGAGGACTTTAAGTATAAAGTTTGCTTTCTAGCGCAAAGAGAGAAACTGATTTCGAATTAAAATTCTTGGAAAGTTAACTCCAAATTAAAGGTGATTTTAAAATGAAATGTAAATGTTTCCTTCTCTCTTTAAGCACTGAAATTGGAAATGATCTCGTTATTGCTATTCAACAAGTACTTTTTAAGCAAACAAGTAATTTTTAAGCGAACAGCAAAACCGACTTCAATTCTCATACAAATTTTAGGAGTACCGCTATTTCTTAAAGATCAAATGATCCACATTTCCGACGAAAAAAGAATTATCGAAATCGGTTAATGTGATCCAAAGTCGTGCGGTAACACACATNAATTCTGATCATAAAAATTTGTTCGGCAATTTTTCGCCATGTATTTTGTTTGTGTAATATTATTTTACTCAAACGAAATACATTTGGATTTTTTTAAGGTTTTTACATAACTTGGGAACTTCCTTAAACAGTATTATGAAAAGTAAGAAGATAATTTAATTATAGTTGAAATTTCAGATAATTTTTGATATGCTCAAGAAACTAATACAATAAAAAAGAGCAACGGTTTTATGGGTATATCGCCGAGTCGTCACGTACCAGTTGCGATAGTATTATGGAGTATAATTTATTTAAAAAGAGGGCTAACATTTTTGTCCAATGTTTTTAGTTATCTCGAAAATAACTTTCGGTTAATAACAACAACTTTGAATAATTGAATGGCTTTGTAGTGTAGTAACTTTGTTTTTTTCAATACAACACTCAAACGAACGAACTCAGAGGACTTTAAGTATAAAGTTTGCTTTCTAGCATAAAGAGAGAAACTGATTTCGAATTAAAATTCTTGGAAAGTTAACTCCAAATTAAAGGTGATTTTAAAATGAAATGTAAATATTTCCTTCTCTCTTTAAGCACTGAAATTGGAAATGATCTCGTTATTGCTATTCAACAAGTACTTTTTAAGCAAACAAGTAATTTTTAAGCGAACAGCAAAACCGACTTCAATTCTCATACAAATTTTAGGAGTACCGCTATTTCTTAAAGATCAAATGATCCACATTTCCGACGAAAAAAGAATTATCGAAATCGGTTAATGTGATCCAAAGTCGTGCGGTAACACACATAAAAAAATATTCGGACGAACTGATAACCTCCTCCTGTTTTTAAGTCGATAAAAAAAATCATAAATATTAAATAATTTATTAGCTCCAGTGTACAATGATATAGGGATATTTTATAATACATGTGAATGTGCACACTCATGTCAAAATGAATAAAATGTTAATTTTTTTTAAATATATTTTATTTATATACCAAAATATTCTTAGAAACAAGTACTCTCGTTTTAAAGTATTTTCTGTCCTTACATTCATAGTTTTCCTTTGACTAGAAGTGTACTGAAAAGTATTGATTTTTATAGCATGAAAAAGCCTAAGGTACTGATTTTGCGCAAAAAAATCTGCCAACCCTACTGTGGCCAGATTGGATCTATTTCTATTTTTGTAACGACACATACGATTCTTCCTCTTCTTTTATGTCAAACTCAAACAAATTCATGTGCCGCTGCCACGTTTAAAAAAAATCATGTCGCCATCGAAAAGGCGTTTAGATTATGTAGATAAAACCTTAATGTCGTGTCGTGTGGTGATATCTTTTTCGATGTGTTCAGAGCTTAAAGGCGTGACCTCAAAAGTTGACGGCGAAAAAGACGCTTAAAAAAACTTCAGCGAAGAAAGACTTAAAATAATTGACGGCAAAGAAAGACGCTCAAACCATATATGTAATACTCCTATATTGGCAGTAAGAGCTATGACCGTCCGAAAACACTACAGTACAGATATATCAATAAACACGTACGAAAGAAAAGGAACACATACGTTTATAAATAAACATGTACACGACACATTTACAAAACCGACACTCAAGTACACAATACATTGACAAAAACAGTACTAGACTGTCTCGCTTTGATTTCGGAATGCTTACACATTGAGATGTTAGCTTACTACCAATATAGAAGTATTACATATATGGCTAAAACTTATTTTCGCAGTCTACTATGCGGGTGTAACAGTATTAATAATAATATAATAGATTGGCGCTTACACATATGTTAGTGTTTGGCCGAGCTTCTCCTCCGATTTGTGGCGTGCGCCTTGATGTTGTCACACAAAGCGGAGGGACCTACAGTTTTACGCCGACTCCGAACGGCGATTGTATTTTTATGAGAAGCTGTTTTTCATGGCAGAAATACACTCGGAGGTTTGCCATTGCCTGCCGAGGGACGACCGCTGTTAAGAAAAAACCTTTTTCTAAATTATTTTGAGATGTTGCTTTGACTAGGGCTTGAACCCAGGTATTGCGCGAGTGGAGTGGAAGCGCGCACTGCTTACCACTACACCACAGCGGCCGATATAACAGTATTAGGGTTCGGAAATTCTCATAATTCTTTCTTCACGATTTATCGCGATCGATAATATTCCAAATCTATTTTTGATTCTTTTATCGCGAGTGAAAAATGCAAAAAAATTTATCATCTTCACATCGGAATGCGATCGACAAAAAAATTTCGCTGCTTTTCATTCGCGATCGAAAATGAAAGAATTTCCCTCACTCGAATATGAGAAGTCGAGATTGCCGATGTCGCCTCTCATAAATGAGAAAAACGATGCAAGTAATCCATTCGCGATCACTCACAACAGCTTATCGCGAAAAATTTTCAACGACGTTCATGGGAGATATTTTTCGCGTTTGTTTTGGGTTGTATTTTGTTATGCATAGAGATACATGTACATACAGTAATGCCAGCAAATGCTTTTCGGTTGGAAGGAATGTAGGAATATGCACAAATATATGAATTATGGTGGTAATATATATGTATATACATATAAATTACATACATGCATATGTGTAGTTAAAGTATACTCCAAGGTACACTTTTCAGTACAATGGTGTATCTGCATGTTATTTTATTATAATGTTTGATCAATTAACTAGGTTTCGATGTTTTACTCCACTACCTAATCACACATTAACAACTTAGTGGGGATAAGATTGACTAATGAGAAAGGTGGGAGTCAGGTGAAGACTGAGAGTAAAGAAAAGCTGAAAAAATACATATACATTTTTATTTATTTTAAATGTTTTGATTCGCATTTAAGGATATTAATAAGAAACCAAAAATATAACATGTAAATAGAATAAGAATATGTATGGATGTATGTATTACTAGAAGAAAACTCAATAAAACGAAGGTCTGCATTTCATATCCATGCACCATAATATGTATGTAGATATGTGTGATCTATGTATATGATGTACTTATATAAGTGCATAGTTATAGCATAACCACTTTGCTAATTTGTTAATAGAGACTCGAGTGGATGATTTAATACTATTATTTATTAAGAAATAATTACTAAGCAATATTTAAAGTACAAAGTATACGAATGTGTGAC
>NW_016158049.1:10261-21985 GCF_001687245.7 Rhagoletis zephyria
ATTGAATGCGCTATAAAACTGTGTACTCAAAAAAATTCTAGAGCTTCTGAGAAAAAAGTTTGAAATTTAAGGGAAAGTTTGTTGCACTTTTTTGCGGTCTTTTAAAAAGTTTAAAACATTGGTTTATATGGGTTTTGTGAGAGAATGAACTGTATTTTAATTGAAAATTCTTAAAAACAAATAATTAAACATAAGTGGCAAACAAAATCGCTTTGAAAGGGGGGTGCTATAGATATGTCCAATACTGTACATATGCAAATGCTTTTTGGTTGGAAGGAATGTAGGAATATGCACAAATATATGAATTATGGTGGTAACATATATGTATATACATATAAATTACATACATGCATATGTGTAGTTAAAGTATACTCCAAGCGTACACTTTTCAGTACAATGGTGTATCTGCATGTTATTTTATTATAATGTTTGCATTTATTTATTATATCTAATAAATTAAACTTAGTGGGGATAAGATTGACTAATGAGAAAGGTGGGAGTCAGGTGAAGACTGAGAGTAAAGAAAAGCTGAAAAAAATACATATACATTTGTTATTTATTTTAAATGTTTTGATTCGCTATTGTAAGGATATTAATAAGAAACCAAAAATATAAACATGCAAATAGAATAAGAATATGTATGGATGTATGTATTACTAGAAGAAAACTCAATAAAACGAAGGTCTGCATTTCATATCCATGCACACATACATATGTATGTAGATATGTGTGTATCTATGTATATGCATGTACTTATATAAGTGCATAGTTATTTACTGAACAGTAGCGCAGAATGAGCAACAATTTTGCAGCAATAATCAAATAATAGCTAAGCGTTGGTTTTACTACGACCTTGCAAAGACGAAAAAAATTTACTTGTGAGCCTTTTATCCTGAAGTATGTATGTAGATACAATATTGTAGCAGCTTTCTACCTTCCTTTTGTTTATTTTCCACTAATAATTAGTATGCTTTAGAAATATTTACGGAAATAGAGCACATGATTTCGTTAATTTTAGAGTTGTATCAGGTAGTGAATTTTTCTTCAAACTGCATTTCGCTATGTGTGGAGTTATGTGGTTTAGTTGGGATTTCCCTGAATACAAGATACTTATTTCGTAAATACGTACGTTCTTCATAAAATTTTATTTTGTAAGAGTTTTGGGTGTGCACCTACATAAATGAGATAAACGATGCGGGTGCTCCATTCGCGATCACTCACAACAGCTTATCCTGGAAACTTTACGGCGTTGTATGGAAGATGTTTTTGCGCATTTTTAAGGAATTACGCTATAATTGCACGTATACATATATGCATTGTCGTCAGTGGTAGAAGTAATGAAAAATCTTTTCCAGTAAATTATGTAATGTGCTTGTCGGATATATATAAGAAGGCGAGCACATTTCTTTATCCAAACATCGGTAGAGAGGAGTGTTATACAGTGCTTAGTAGCGACTATTTAAATAAATGAACGATATAACAATATTGAGGAAAGACAATGGGAAGGAAAAAAACTGATTTGCAAAATTACGTTAAGTACGATGAAACTACCAAGAAAAAAACATGCATTGTAGAGTCGTGTAAGAGAGAGCTTAGTGGATTATTGCGAGGAAATATTAAAAGACATTATAAACTTATACACAAAATAGATATAGAAAATAGTGATTAAAGTGATGATGATAATACTTCTACCACAAAAAAACGAACTAGGTGGAACTCTACGTATGATATGATGGAATCACTTTACCGAATCAAAGAATACATTGAAAATTTGGATAAAAACATGTACATAAATTGGTCATTCGTTAAGGATTTTCTCACCGCTTTTCAACCAATCTCTAAGTGCACCCTAAAACTTCAAAATTAGCAGTATATTATAGGGGACTTCTTCAGGGATTGGCTTACTTGCGAACTAGAGCTTGCAGACTTGGTCCCGGACAATATTTATGCAGATTCCCTCCTAAATGCGATGAAAATAAGAAAAAACGTCCTTTTAGAATATAAGGCTTTCGTCGCTGCTCTGTATCTAGATCCAAGATTTAATTTTGAAGAAACACCTCTCCTCAGCTCTGAGCAAAAGGATGTTGCAATGGTAAGCCAACTGAAATTTATTTCAAAATTCATTATCTTGATATTATATTCAATTAATTTATTATTTACATACTTCAGGCTAAAAGGCTCACAAGTAAATTTTTTTCGTCTTTGCAAGGTCGTAGTAAAACCAACGCTTAGCTATTATTTGATTATTGCTGCAAAATTTTTGCTCATTCTGCGCTACTGTTCAGTAAATAACTATGCACTTATATAAGTACATTCATATACATAGATCCACACATATCTACATACATATATATGAGTGCATGGATATGAAATGCAGACCTTCGTTTTATTGAGTTTTCTTCTAGTAATACATACATCCATACATATTCTTATTCTATTTACATGTTCATATTTTTGGTTTCTTATTAATATCCTTATAATGGCGAATCAAAACATTTAAAATAAATAAAAAATGTATATGTATTTTTTCAGCTTTTCTTTACTCTCAGTCTTCACCTGACTCCCACCTTTCTCTTTAGTCAATCTTATCCCCACTAAGGGCCGGTTGTTCAATGTCTGATTAGCGCAAATCGGAGGTAGAAGCTCCGGTTAAGCACAACTACTGCATTATCGATCACATGTTACATGCGTGATGTCGAAATCGTCGATAGTGTAGTGGTAGTGATAACCAGACATTGAACAACCGGCCCTTAGTTTAATTTATTAGATATAATAAATAAACGCAAACATTATAATAAAATAACATGCAGATACACCATTGTACTGAAAAGTGTACACTTGGAGTATACCTTAACTACACATATGCATGTATGTAATTTATATGTATATACATATATATTTCCACCATAATTCATATATTTGTGCATATTCCTACATTCCTTCCAACCGAAAAGCATTTGCTGGCATTACTTACATATACGTGTATACATATGTACATATGTATGCTCTATGCATAACAAAATACATACCCAAAACAAACGCGAAAAATATCTCCCATGAAACGTCGTTGAAAATTTTTCGCGATAAGCTGTTGTGAGTGATCGCGAATGGATTACTTGCATCGTTTTTCTCATTTATGAGAGGCGACATCGGCAATGCTCGGACTTCTCATATTCGAGTGAGAGGAAATTTCTTTACTTTTTTCGATCGCGAATGAAAAGCAGCGAAATTTTTTTTGTCGATCGCATTCCGATTGTGAAAGATGATAAATTTGTTTGCATTTTTCACTCGCGATAAAAGAATACAAAAATAGAGTTGGAATATTATCGATCGCGATAAATCTCATAAAAGAATGAAAACGAATAATCATAAATGAGAATTTCCGAACCCTGAACAGTAGGTACATTCCCCAAAGAGTTTTTGGGGAATGATGCTGAAGTGACAGTCCTTGGCCAGGTATAAGTCTATGTTTACGTGTCTTTCATCGCCTAAGTTTTTCTTAGGCGTCTTCTTTCGTCAGATTTTTTTTTACGCCGTCAAAACACTAGCGCGCCTTTATTCGTGTCTAGTAAGGATATGTACATATCGATCCTTAACCACCAAAATAACGTAAGCGACAATTTTTTACATTTTTTTTTGATGCAGAAATGCATCTAGATGCTCTAGGAATATTTCTGCGTCAAAATGAAAGTTATTTTGGCGGTTAGGGCTCGAATGTACATACATAAGTATGTATATTTGTGTGGAAATTACTACTCATTTTTTGACCATTTACAACTTTATTTGTCAATCAATTTTCCTCGTTCATAGCTTGATGTTTTTTGTAAAAGAACAGGCTTTAACACAAATCAAAGGAACTATTTATAAATGTTTTTCCTGTTAAATTTTTATTTTTTTTAATCACAGTGCAAACTTAGAATGAAAAATCTTGCGAAAATTACCTAACTAGAAACGCGGTGTACAGTGCCGTAGTCTATGAAAATTAAGTTCACGTGTTTCGGCGTTTTTTGTGTCATTTCAAAACTTGAAATTTTCCCCTCAGTGCAAAGTAACACAAAAAAAACGGTGAGACACTTAAACTTAATTTTGGGTCGTAGAATGCGGATCTGTTTACCAATATTTTCATTTTAATTTGGTATGGCGCATGAAAAAAAAATTAAAATTTAAGAAACTGTTACTCATATGCCATGTACGAGTACGACCTTGTACAATGTGGCGTATTAGTAACGTTACTTCCTGGCCATCCCACAGTAGATAAAGCTAAAAACCCTTCCAAAAAGCCTCCTTTCTTTTTGTATGAAGTGGCACAAATTGAAGGCATTCTGTTTTCTTTTTCCATAAGGGCTTTTGTAGCATGTATGTTAGAAGGGCTTTTGTAGCATCTAAAATAGAATAGTAGGTCTTTTGGAGGAGTTTTTATAAAGCTGCTTCTTTAATTCATAAAAATCATACTTCTTTAAGGTATTTATTTAAGGTTCATATCAAACATTTTTATTGCAATCTAAAATACATTTTAAATTAAATTGTAATTTTAAATAAAATAAATTTACCCAATCGCGTAAATTGAAATAAAAAAGCCTTCATGCCTTCATGGAAGACTTTTCAACCCATCTTGGGTAGGCCTTTTACAATGGCTTCTCTTAAGAAGGCCCATCTAAATTATCTTCTGGGCTATTTTTTACAAATAATTAGTGCACATTTTCATTCAACCATTCAAAACTTGTTTATTTATCCATCGATTTTCATCGCTAGTAATTTGATTTTTGGGAAAAACAGGCAAATTTAAAAAAATTACAAATGTTTTGTTATTTGTTTATCTTTAACCCACTTCACAAAAAGGAGAGAGGTTATCAATTCGTCGGAATAGTTTTTGTTTTGTGTGTTACCGCATAACTTAAAACCCCGTTAACCGATTTCGATAATTTTTTAAATGAAAGATGTTACTTCACAGGTGGTCCCATATTAATTTGTTTTAAATCCGATCATGGGATCATGAAGAAATGAAAGATAATCTTAAATTTGTATATGAGATTTGAAATCGATTTTGTTTTTTTGCTTGTTTTCTTTGATAAAGTTCGAATATTTTTTTTCATAAAAATGAAAATTTCTTGGGAAATGACCTGATCTGGAAAAACGGTGAACAGATCGGTAACACTGCTCAACAAAGTTATGTTCCGCAAAATATTGTAGTTGATTCTTATAGAATTTTTCTCGTAGAGTCCGAATCTGACCGTAAAGATATTGGATTGGCTCTAGTTTTCGAGCAACTTAGGTTCAAAGGTGCCGTAAAACGCATTTTTGGGCATTTTCGAGCCTCTGTAACACAATAAATTAATGCAATATATCTGTCTGTAGGGAAGGATATGAAAGCCTAAACACTGCCCTTTAATACTCAAAACCAAAAAATTATCATCCTAACACTGAAAGCAATTGGAAACAGTTTTTTTATACGAGTAAGCACGATTTTTTTTTACTCTTGCTTTGCCTGTTTTTGATCACTTGTGTTAAATGAATCTGAGGCGCTGGTAATTTTTAAAGTGGCTGAAATTGAAGCTCAAACTTTCATTGAACACAATAAATTAATGCAATATATCTGTCTGTAGGGAAGGAGCCTAAACAACTGCCCTTTAATACTCAAAACCAAAAAATTATAATCCTAACACTGAAAGCAATTGGAAACAGTTTTTTTATACGAGTAAACACGATTTTTTTTACTCTTGCTTTGCCTGTTTTTGATCACTTGTGTTAAATGAATCTGAGGCGCTGGTAATTTTTAAAGTGGCTGAAATTGAAGCTCAAACTTTCATTGAACACAATAAATTAATGCAATATATCTGTCTGTAGGGAAGGAGCCTAAACAACTGCCCTTTAATACTCAAAACCAAAAAATTATAATCCTAACACTGAAAGCAATTGGAAACAGTTTTTTTATACGAGTAAACACGATTTTTTTTACTCTTGCTTTGCCTGTTTTTGATCACTTGTGTTAAATGAATCTGAGGCGCTGGTAATTTTTAAAGTGGCTGAAATTGAAGCTCAAACTTTCATTGAACACAATAAATTAATGCAATATATCTGTCTGTAGGGAAGGAGCCTAAACAACTGCCCTTTAATACTCAAAACCAAAAAATTATAATCCTAACACTGAAAGCAATTGGAAACAGTTTTTTTATACGAGTAAACACGATTTTTTTTACTCTTGCTTTGCCTGTTTTTGATCACTTGTGTTAAATGAATCTGAGGCGCTGGAAATTTTTAAAGTGGCTGAAATTGAAGCTCAAACTTTCATTTAAGAGAACATAACACAGGACAGCAAAATGTATGTTGAATAAAATATTACAGGCGATCCTTATAGGATTTGTCCCATAGAGCCCGAATTTGATCTTGAAAATTTTTAATTGGCTCTAGTTTTTAAGCAGCTTAAGTTTGAAGGTGTCTTACTCATCTTCATTTCCACTGCTAGAGTCAGTGCCCATCGGTATTTGGTGATTAATTCATGAAACCTCGAGTTGTACTTCAAAGATTGGTACAGGAATTTCTGCAGTATGTGGATAAAGACCGTTAACTTGTTTTCAGGATTAAAGGGCAATGTTTAGGCTTTCATATCCTCCGACACAGACATATATGTTGCATCAATTTATTGTTTTACAGAGGCTCAAAAATTTCTAAAAACGCGTTTTTAGGCACCTTTAATCCTAAGTTGCTCGAAAACTAGATCCAATCTAATATCTTGGAATTTTTCATTGGGCGTGGTTTTAGCGTGGCAGGACCCACACCCAGCGCCCGCGAAGTTTTACCCCTTCTAACTTTAGTTCGCTCCCAAACGGGGTTTTGGTTGCTACCCAGAGGATATATAAATATCCGGACGTTCTGAGCTGCGATTTGAACCTAAGTTGCTCGAAAACTAGAGTCAATCTAATATCTTCGTGGTCAGATTCGGATTATAGGAGAAAAATCGTATAAGAATCGGCGATAATATTTTAGTCAACATAACATTGTTTAAATTTTGTTGGCCCGTGTAATCTACGACAAAATCTTAAGCTTACATGTTTCGCCGTTTTCTTGTGTCATATCAAAACTTAAGATTATCCTTACAGTGTTATTGCATCGTGGGTATTTGACTCAAACAACCTCATCTTCTGACAAAGCATATCATTATGTTTACCAAACAAACAACTACTATCAAAATAATTAATTGCAAGATAATTACCGAAAGTTGGATTAAAAATATTAAATGAAATGGTACGATTTGGTACGCACGCCGTCGAAGTTTTTTTTTTTGTGTCACCCGAAATTGGCTTGCGTACGTTTGCATTTGATTTCATTGAGCAAAACGGCAAATCAAAATGCCACGCAGAATAAAAATTGGAAATTGTTAGCTTCATACGCACGCCGTTCAGTTTCGGTTGGTCCCATACAAGTTGTATTTGCATGAACAATTTTTGACAGTAAATTGGCGGCGTTCGTCAATATTAGGTTAGCCTGTGAGGGAAACAAAATGGACTTATTCTAGTGAAACGGGCCATATACATACATACATACATATCGCACACCGTCTTCAAAAGAGTCACAACTAAAAATGTTTGTCGGAAAATGCGAAAGACTATTTCTTAGCACATGATAATAATATGGGCAAGGGCGACTTTACCTTAGGTTTTTGTTTTTATCAAATTATAACAAAAATTTGCTCCAGCTTTTGCTGAGAGGTAATAAAAGCTCAGTGTACATTTTTAGCGCATAATCCCAAAAATGCCAAATTTTGAGTTGTGACTCTGATGAAGACAGTGTGCGACATGTATGTACGAAATGATCTACAATTCGTTAATATAGTTCCCCCCTTAGAAAAAGTTGAAGATTCAAGATCTCGTTTGTCTGCACAACGACGCATTGAGTTTGACTCGAAATTAGGAGCAAAAGCTGAAGATTATTACGACTCCTATGACGCGGATTTAATTGTAACAATTGCAAACACTCCGTTGTCACCAATATCAAGTGAAATTGCAAGTCCAATTGAAATTAATAACAAATTTAGAGATCATAAACCAGCTACTGAAATTGATGGCTGCGGTGTGGGAATAACTTATATGGTGAGAAAATATTCCGATATATTATATTTTTACTTTATTTATTTTTTTATTTTTGCAGCTTAAAGAAATTGATATACCCAAAGTGGTTGTTAATAAACCGGATGACTTAGATTTGCTTTTACGGACGAATACTACTGATCCTAGACTGTTAAGATATTTAAAAAAGGTTTGTGCTTTGCATGTAATTATATCTAAATCATAAATTAATGTTTAAAGTGTTCACATAAGTCTAAAATAATCTTTATTCGCAACAATATAGAAACATATCTATCGCCCGCTAGCTGGAAGCCGTTATAACTAAAAATAAATTCGAAATCCTAGAAGAATGTCTTAACAGCTTTTAGTTAAGCTTTCCGTTGAACAAAAATAAGTGTAATATGCACAAAATATGACAAGTATAATCGTATCCCTAACTTTATCAGTAAGGTGAAAATGAATAAAGATGTCAGAAAGACAAATTAGACAAAAGAATGCCTGATAGACATTTTTGTATACCTAATGGTGCATTTACATGGTATGAAGCCATATGAACTGTTGACACGCTAAAATAGAGGGACTACATGTTCCAATGAGGAATTCATTGATATCGAGTGGGATGCATATAATACATTTTTTCATATAAAAAATTATGGGGAGATACTGTAAACATACTGTTGTGAAACTGTTAAGCATATGAAATTAAAGCAAGTTGGATTTTCATACATCTTCCCATAAAAAGTTTAACAGATGTATCTCTCTCAAGGAGGTTTTTTCCGATTTTGATGCCTTTTTAATATAAAAACCCACCGAAAAGGAAGAAAGCGGCAACTCCGCCATTCACATACATGTCAAAAGTATGAATTTTAAAAATTAAAAACAATAAACAAACAAATTCAAAACAAAGAAATTCTTTGTAATAGAACTTTTTAAATAGAAGCCACTCACGTTTCTTCTCTTCTTCTTTTTTGACCGCCTAAGCGATTTTGGCCGAGTTCAGCAAAGCACGCCAGTTGTTTCTCCTCTGTGCCCACTGACGCCAATTGGAAACGCCAAGTGAAGCCAAGTCCTTCTCCACCTGATCTTTCCATCGCAGTGGGGGTCTCCCTCTTCCTCTGCTACCACCAGCGGGTTCCGAGTTGAATACTTTCAGAGCTAGAGCGTCGGTGTCCATTCCAACGACAGGACCAAGCCAAAGGAAATTCAAACAAAATTTTTCAATTTGACATAAGAAGCCGTGAGGCGAAACACATACACAAAATCAGCTGATCTAGTAACACCACCTTATATAAATTCGCCTTGAAAAATACGAAACACGTTTTCTGTCAGATAGCTAACATGGCGGATAAGAAGTGAAACTACCTTCTAAAAATTATTTTATCATGGGGAGAAGTATACATGCCTTCTATAATTTTGACTTATATGTATATTTGGCAAGTATTTGTGTAAACAAAAAAAAATACACATTTTCATTTCTTTGCTAGCTTGGAAAATATTGTAACTTTACATGTCATATGACAACTCTGTATATATGTATATGTATATTGATACTTGGCAGCACAGTTAAATATATCGAGCTGTCATTATTCATTCTTTTTATAATTATTCATTCTGTAGAATCATCGTTCATACAACTTAAATTAAATGAAATATAATTATCTGAATTGAACAACCTGTGTAACACTTCTTCCAATTAAACCACAACAATTCTGGCGACGAGGTGAACTATCGGCATACAACAATTCTGGAAATAAAATGGATGCAAAGCAGTTCGCAGACTTCATGGCGATCCAGCGGCAAATTCTGGAAAAAGTGTCCACCAACACGGCAGCAGGAACGGGTGGGGTTACAAACCTTAATCTTAGTTCCAATACAGCACTAGTGCCGAATTTCGAACCATTTGACGCCGCAAAGGAATCGTTCCGTAATTACAGACTACGTTTCGAAAACTACACTAAAATGAAGAACGTGCACACGAACAACAAATATTGTGCAAACCTTCTACTCAACTCAATTGGCGCCAAAAGTTTTAACATTGCTATGACCTTGGCTTGTCCTAAAAGTCCGAGTGAACTTGAATATAGTGAACTGGTCACACTTCTACAAGCGCACTTATCACCGCAACAGAACGTTCTAGTCGCGCAACATAAATTTTTATCGAAATATCAAGCGGAAAGTCAATCAATAGCTGAATACGTAGCAGCTTTACGAACGGACATTGGAGATTGCGACTTCACATGTTCATGCAAAAAACCGGTAGCAGATATTTTTCTTCGAGCCCAGTTCGAGAGCAACTATTACAAAGCCAAAAAGAGGTAACCGCGTTTACAGACATCGTCGAAAAGGCACGTGCATTAGAAGCAGCTAAAACCGATTCAAAAGAGCTCTCACAAAAACCGAATCATTCAACAACAGGCGAAATCAACAAAGTAAATGGTAAGGAAGAAAAACACAGGTATCAAAATAACGTTAACCGGTCATCAAATCAGAACAAATCGAACAAAAATAAACAAAGTATTGATTATAAATCATTGGGTATTGATGGGCTGTGCTTAAGGTGCGGCAAAAATGACCATTATGCAAAAAATTGCGTTAGCAAACGCAATAACCTCAAATGTTCTGAATGTGGGAAAACTGGCCATGTGGCCAAAGCTTGCATAAAGGCACGTATGAATAATAAGCAAAGTAGGGAAACAGCAAACCAAATTGACAAGTGTCACAATGGGATTCTATCGATTACAAAGATCCAAGATATTTATCAAACAAATTCAAGAATATCAGATAGATTTTTCGTCACAGTTAGTATCGAAGGCAGACCTGTACAATTTGAAATCGATACCGGGTCTGGCTATACATTTTTACCCAGAGACATATTTGCGAATCTAAACATTAATGTTCCGCTATTGTCATCAAACATAGCATTTCGATCATACACAAAAAACGTTTTCGTTCCCAAAGGGAAAATTTTGGTACAAGGAGAGCATAAAGGTAATGCGATAACAGATGAAATATATATCGTGCCAGAAGAGTATACAGCGCTCCTAGGGCGTAATTGGATTAGGAAGCTCAACATAAATTTGAACGAAATCAACTCTGTACATTTAACAAATCCTTCAAGCGATATAGATATTATCAAATTATTGAGCGATCAATTTAAATCAATCTTTGAAAGCAAAGTTGGTTGCGTCAAACAATACACAGTGTCGCTTAAGTTAAGGGATGGGGCAAAGCCTATTTTTAATCGTGACCGTGAGGTTCCATATGCCTTAATTCAGAAAGTTAATCAAGAGCTTGACGAGTTAGAAATGGCGGGAATAATTTCAAAAACTGAGATTATCGATTGGGGATCCCCCTTGGTAGTTATACCAAAGGTGGGCGGAGGTGTACGCTTATGTGTCGACTATAAAGTAGGAGTAAATGAACGTCTAGTGGACGCACATAGTCCGATAAGGAAAACAGAAGACATATTCAATTGCTTACGTGATTCAATGTATTTTTGTAGGCTAGACCTATACAAAGCTTATTTACATATACCAGTCGATGAAGATTCGAGCATAGTACAAACGATATCTACACACCGCGGCACATACAAGGTGAATCGTTTAACCTTCCGTATTAAGACGGCACCATCCGAGTTCAACCGAATACTTAATCAAATACT
>NW_016158049.1:23213-24629 GCF_001687245.7 Rhagoletis zephyria
ACACACTCTTACAGATTTTGACAGACTATGCCGCCAAAGCAAAAACAAAATACATGTAAGTTTTTGTTTTTGTACTCCTGCTATCACCTTATATAAATTCGCCTTGGTATTTTTTGTTGTACCAACTTTTCAAAAAAAAAAAAAATCCAGCTTTTGACGTTGGAAAAATAAAACAAAGAAAAGCCAAACATATAAGTAGAGAAATTTTCGAATATTTTGTAATAATTTTCTTCTTAAAAAATTAACTGGTGCTTTCGTGGATATTGCAACACACGGAATGGATGTAAGGACACAGCTATAAGAGCCACCGCACACCACAGATTTTAACGGCCGCCTATTTAAATGATAGGGCTCGCTTGAAATATGTACATGAAGATGTATGGAGGTGCGCACATTACATCAGCTTAATCGCTCTGACCAATAAGTTGTGGTGCAATGGAAAGACTAGCGACCGCACTTATTTCGGTACAATATGATCGTAATGTATTTTCAATTCGAAATCAAAGAATGTTTCCTTCAAACCGCATTGCTATTTTTTCTAACTTTTCCCTTTGTTTCCATTTGAACTATTTTCAATGAGCATTTTTTCATTTCCTACTGAATTTTGGGTACATTTTCTCATGATAAAAACATAGCAAGGTAGAACCCATGGTGTAATAATAACAAGGTGTTGTCAGTAACTTAACCTCACTTTTTCGGCAGGTCTATTCCGGTCACGCATTTTTAAGTAGTAGAAAAGGTACTAATTATTTACTATTAATCCGTTTGTGCATACTATTTCAAATTAAATGAAGAAAAATGTTTAATTAAAGGCTTATAAGCCTGAATATATGTTTGTATCGGCAGCTCCACACAGGTTGGACATATATTGTAACTTATAAACAAGTAAAGACAGTAAAACAAGGCAATTTCCTATAAAGCAGGGATCACACGATTTGTACATTTGTACAGATTTGGCTATTTTCTCCGGTACAGAGTGGAGTTATTTGGAAAGCTTTTACTGAGCTGCTCTCATTCTCGATAAAAATTTCTAGACAACACCACTCTGTCACTGCCAAATGTACAAATGTACAAATCGTGTGATCCCTGCTTAAGACTAAATGATTTGTTAAATAAATTAAAACACATAAATATGGATAATATAAGCGAAATCGTAATTTAACCATACAGACGCTCTATTCTAGTGTATCAGTAGTCCATTTGGCTCGATATTATGACAATGCAGCAAAAGATATTTAATATATTCAACCAATTTTTTATTGAGCTTTTTTTTAATGAAAACTTATTGTGGAAAAGCAACAATAATTTGAAAAAATGGTAGAAGTGATAGCTATTTCGGAAATCACCACATTTTCTCATCAGACTTCTTTCAGTAGGATTCGAACCGACGATCCCACTGACTCAGCCAGTTGCCTA
>NW_016158049.1:27323-28116 GCF_001687245.7 Rhagoletis zephyria
GGGGACTAGTAGGACGCAGTGGATGAAGCTGCAGGCAACTCAAAACACTGCACTTCGGACAGTGACTGGATGTCTTCTGATGTCGCCAGACCACCACCTGCATGACGAATCGAAAATGCTCCCTATAAAGGAGCACAACACAATGCTCTGCAAGCAATTCTTAGTAGGGAGCCACAGACGTGGTCAGCCGAACAAACACTTGCTTGCAGAGGAGCCCACGCCAAGGCATGCCAGAAGGCATCTATACGAATTGACGGACGAAGTCCAGAGGTTCATTAAATACCCTCTCGACCCGTCAGCTTATCGACAGGCCCTGAGCAGCATTCACAGGAAGTCAGTCTCGAGTTATGTAGACTCCAGACCTGTGAATGCCGTTTTAGGCACACAACCACCGGACATCGACGAGACGGAGCTTCATCTGCCTCAGGAGACTTGAACCACAATAGCCCAAATTCGCTCTGGCTACTGCTGTAGGTTAAACTCATACCTGAGTAGATGAGACGCAGATGTGCCAAATGAGACACCCCACGACTCGAAACATCTCTTCGTATGCCCGGAAAACCCGACACTGCTAAGTCCTTTGTCCCTGTGGACCGACCCCATTGTCGCTTCTTATTGCTTCCGTTAGTTGAGCTTGAGCTTGAGCGGGGTAGTTGTTGCCGCTACAAGAACAACAACGATATACAAAATAAAGGAATCATTCGTTTAGTGCTCAGTAAATGAATGTTGCCAATGAAGTTAGCAGAATGGTTCAACTGATCACTGTGGTCTTAAGCCAGTCTTAAGTTTTATA
>NW_016158049.1:28216-38645 GCF_001687245.7 Rhagoletis zephyria
TCTCAGCTAACGTAGGCTTGGAGACAATAAGGGGTGTGGATAAAATTGGAAAGGGCGAGGAAAACGCCCTTATTCCTGATAATATGAACGTTTCAAACATTCCATATTTAAATTGGGCTCCACTTGTATCAACATGCGTCGAGCGCACGTTTAGTACAAACGGCTTTGAATTTTTCCAACACCAATTTGGCAAGAGGACCCTGCGCCTCTATAAGGCCGTGGTTATGGCACAATTTCGCATACAATGGCAGCACTGAAGTAAAAACGCAACTAAAAATACATCAAAATTGAAGTCGGAAAATGAAAAATGGAAGAACAACTTAATATTTTTTCTTTCTATAATATTTAATTTTTGTACNTTAATTTTTATAATATTTTTTTTTAATATCTACTTTATAATAATAATAAAAAAATATTTTTCGCTATTCTAATATTTAATACTAATACTTTTTCGCAAAATAGCGTATTGCCACCCTGAAAATTTGGCGTGCTGGCTGTTCGGTTCACCCAGCAAATCGTGCTGGCTGTTCGATTTCGAAAATTCTCTCACTCCGTGCTGTGCACAATAACAATTGCACGGTGATTGCCAATCGAAATTGGTGGCGTAACCACGGCCTAAGCCGCATGGGCATGTGTATATTTTGTATTCTTTAAACAAAAATTGTAAATGCTATAATCACTTTTTTAAAGGTAGAAAAGGCAAAAAAAGGAAAATATCTTGAAAAAGGCAAAAAAGGCAACATCAAATGTGTATATATGGAATCAGGGAAAGCTAAATCGTGGACATTCTTAATCGAATATAGTCTATCTCTTTAGCAGAAAAAAAGCAATTTCCATAAAATCCGCTCTCATTGCGAGAGTCGTGCCGAATGCAAGTCGTTTTCCGAGAGTCGAATCGTATCGAAAATTGCACGTTCTTGCCTAAAATTTCCACTCGACTAGTGTATTAAAACGGAAAAACTTGGCAGCACTGTATAGTTTTCGACGATTTTGGTCGTTTACTTATTTCAGTACGACAATAGACAATACTGCTGTTGTCGAGTCGTACAATTTAGCCTAATTTACGACTTACGCAATGAGNCGACTTCGCCGGGGCCCGAAATATGGTAATATGTAGTACTAGGTTCCAGCATAAGAACATCCACCAAGCTACATGGCTGTCTCCAGATCGAGAAACCAAATGCTTGAGATGCTGGCCGACAGGAAGAACGCCCGAAAATTTTACCAGAGGGTTAGGCGACTTACGGAAGGTTTCAATACCGGGGCGAACTCCTGTAAGAACAACAATGGCGAACTAGTGACCGATGTCCAGAATATACTTAAGTTGTGGAGGGAACACTTTTACTACCTACTGAATGGTGGCAGCGCTGAAAATAGTGAAGAAGACGAACCCAAGTCCCCAGTCGATGATGATGGAGTAGCTGTCCCACCGCCTGACTATGACGTGGTACGAACAGCGATTACGCGGCTGAAAATCAACAAAGTTGCTGGAGCTGACGGCCGGCCAGCCGAGCTATTCAAGTACGGCGGCGAGGAGCTGATGAGGTGCATGCATCAGCTCGTATGCAGAATATGGTCAGATGAACGCATGCCCGACGACTGGAATTTAAGTGTGCTCTGTGAAGAGAAGTTGCCTCTATGCCGCGATGTCTGAATTTGGTATCCCCGCGAAACTAATACGGCTGTACGAGGACGAGGCGTCGAAGTATCTCTTCTATGAGCGCTTAGAGCGTACATATGAGCGCTGCCCCCGACACGATGTTAAAATCGTGCTCGGCGATTTTATTGCCAAGGTGGGCACCGGAGGAACCTTTGGTGCCACTGTCGGAAAATTCAGCCTCCACGACGGAACGTCCGATAACGGACTGAGGCTGATCGACTTCGCCGGGGCCCGAAACATGGTAATATGTAGTACTTGGTTCCAGCATAAGAACATCCACCAAGCTACCTGGCTGTCTCCAGATCGAACAACGAGAAACCAAACCGACCAAGCCGTTTGATACCAAACGAGCTTTCAGACAAGGTGACTGCCTCTCGTGTGATTTCTTTAATCTGATGTTGGAGAAGATAATACGAGCCGCAGAACTGAACCGCTCAAGCACAATCGGGGCTATCACAGAATCCATCGTAGCTTCGATTTTCATGAAATCTACGAAAGTGCTATCACAGAATCCGAATGGCTACGAACGTAAATTCGAAATTCGTAGAGAGCCTTCATTGAATCCGTTCGTAATGANTTTTTTAGAATTTTTGACATGGAGTACCTGAATTTATGCGGTTTTTGAAAATGCTGGAACGCATCCCCTGTTTTTGTATGAAAGTAAAGAACTTTTTTATGCGGATTTTTTTTATGCGGCTTTCTGAGGAACGCATGTACCGCATAAAAAGAGACCTATGTGTACTTTAATATCATAAAAATTTATTTTAAAAAAAATAAATATTTTTCATTTAAAATAATAAAATCTAAGCTAAAAATAAACTAAAAAAAATATTTATTAAAAAAAATATTTATTAAAAAAAATAGACAAAAATTAAATAAAAAAAGAAAAAAATTTCCACTACCCCACGACTCGGACTCGAAGTCGGCTCTCTCAATTGGCAGTCTAGTGCTTTGCACATTCGGCCATTGCATAAAATGGGGCACCGTGAGCAAAATGACATACATAAATGTCTGTTGTTCCTTTGCACTAACTGATTTCGAATCAGCATTCAAAGCTGGCAACGATATTTTCGAGTTCACTCGGATTCAGTGATAGCAATTTTTTCGTATTCGTAGCGGGCATATGAATTCGTAGATTTTCTAAGAAGGATTCCGTGATAGCCCTGAATACTTTACAAGAGCGTACAATTGCTGGCGTATGCCGACGACACCGATGTTATCGGTAAAGACAAGGGCTACGTCTGTTCTGCCTTCTTGGGATTGGATAGTGAAGCAAAACGAATGGGTCTGGTGTGNTTATGCGGCTTTCTGAGGAACGCATGTACCGCATAAAAAGAGACCTATGTGTACTTTAATATCATAAAAATTTATTTTAAAAAAAATAAATATTTTTCATTTAAAATAATAAAATCTAAGCTAAAAATAAACTAAAAAAAATATTTATTAAAAAAAATATTTATTAAAAAAAATAGACAAAAATTAAATAAAAAAAGAAAAAAATTTCCACTACCCCACGACTCGGACTCGAAGTCGGCTCTCTCAATTGGCAGTCTAGTGCTTTGCACATTCGGCCATTGCATAAAATGGGGCACCGTGAGCAAAATGACATACATAAATGTCTGTTGTTCCTTTGCACTAACTGATTTCGAATCAGCATTCAAAGCTGGCAACGATATTTTCGAGTTCACTCGGATTCAGTGATAGCAATTTTTTCGTATTCGTAGCGGGCATATGAATTCGTAGATTTTCTAAGATGGATTCCGTGATAGCCCTGAATACTTTACAAGAGCGTACAATTGCTGGCGTATGCCGACGACACCGATGTTATCGGTAAAGACAAGGGCTACGTCTGTTCTGCCTTGGGATTGGATAGTGAAGCAAAACGAATGGGTCTGGCGGTGAACGAGGGCAAAACGAGGTATCTGTCATCACATAAACAGTCAGAGCACACGCGTCTTGGCACCCACGTCACTGTTGACAATTACAACTTTGAAAAAGTAGATGACTTCGTTTGTTTGGGAACCAGCATTAACACCAATAATAATGTTAGCCTTCAAATCCAACGGAGAATCACTCTTGCCAACAAGTGCTACTTTGGACTGAGTAGGCAATTGAGAAGTAAAGTCCTCTCTCGTCGTACAAAGATCACANAAAGATCACACTCTATAAGTCACTCATCATGCCTGTGCTGGTGTATGGCGCGGAGGCATCGACAATGAAAACATCTGATGAAGCGGTTCTTGGAGTTTTCGAGAGAAAGATTCTGCGATAGACTTACGGACCTTTACGCGTTGGTGATGGCGAATACCGCAGACGATTTAACGATAAGCTGTATGAGCTTTTCAACGATATAGACATAGTGCAGCGAATTAAAATTCAGCGGCTCCGCTGGCTTGGCCATGTCGTTCGAATGGAAAGAAACGCTCTTGCTCTGAAAATATTCAACGCGGGCCGCGATACTGGTAACAGATGAAGAGGAAAGCCTCCTCTGCATTGGAAAGACCAGGTGGAGAAGGACTTGGCTTCACTTGGCATTTCCAATTGGCGTCAGTTAGCGCAGAAGAGAAATGACTGGCGTGCTGTATTGCACTCGGCCAAAATCACTTAGGCGGTTACAGCGCCAATAAAGAAGAGAAAAAGAAGAGGACATAGAATCAATACAATTTTTTCTAAGTTGATTAAACTTTTAAAGTGAAATTTCGGAATTTTTTTCGTTTTTTTTAATATTTTTTCATAATATCTAAAAAGGTAAGAGCTCTTAACTTTCTTAGTATATTCAGCGGTCTCGAAAACATATTGTAAGATCTTACAAACCTTAAATTTCCTGGGGGATTTCGCGGGCTCACGGATTTAAGGACGAGTAATTTTAAGTAAAATAAAAATGGACTGAGCGACCTCTAAATTTTATTATTTTTGTAAAACCAAGTTATGTACATTAATTTTTAGCAAAAGAAACACAAATTTGCGCGAACACTGAATAATATTAAAAAAAAGGATTTCTTGGACCTACTCTAACCTACTGTTTAACGCCTACCCGAACGGCGATTGTATTTTTATTTGAAGCTGTTTTTAAAGACAGAACTCGGGGGTTAGGAATAACATTTCTTTGGTTTTTGATGTTAGTCGGAAATCGGGCTCGACCCAGGCCCTACGGAATGGTAGTGCGCACTTCTATCCACTACATCACAGCGGCCGTCATTTGCTCTATTTTATATAAAAGAATTGCATACCAAGAATATTAGTTAAAATAATTAAAATTCACAATTAAAATTAAATCTTATATTGATTTTAAAATACATATCTTAAATTTACTTGTTCTATTTGCTTATATCATACTGCAACAATTAAACAAAAAATTTTGTTCATTTTCATAGAACACCAACGCGCTACATGCTTCTTCGTCACTTTGTCTGTCCACTAAAATTGCTCAAAGTGATCCACGCCGTCCGAGTAGCATTTATAATTCGGAATCATATTTAAACCAACGTCCGCAAGAACCTTCTCAGCAAACGCCCAATATGCTTCTTTATGGCTGTTTACAACGCTCTCCTTGGTACCAGTCGCTTATGTCTACAATGAAGATACAGATAAATCAAACAATTTCGGTGCTGGTGCGCGCCATCAATAATTTTCAGAAAATTCGTCTGGAGGATCCCTACGCTGTTTTTGATATTTTTAAACTATATTGCGCTGGCGAACTATTGGAAATTTTGGAAAATCTTGGACTTTTTGTTGACGTAAATGGCGTAATATCAGAGAAGAAGAATTTATCTACCTTTTCAGGGCGTTCGTACGGCTGTTCTTCGGTTGTAAATGCAACATACAGTTTTATTCAACCGGTGGAGCCATCTTCAGTAACAGTTCAACACCAGCAAATGCGATCCTTTACTTCGCCAAGGTCAAACTTCGCAACACCCCCAGCTCTCCAACAACCAGCACCAGCACCCTTCATTAGCTGCTATATTGATTCGCCGCAAATGACAATGGATAAGCCGGTACAAATGACCCAACCCCCTACGCCACGACCCCCACCCAAGCACTCTCGTGCAGCACCATTTCCCCCATCAGTACCTCGACGTCACTGCGGACTGAAGGTGCCATATACGTGCAGTACTCCTCCAGCTCGTTCTTCGGTTTCTCCGGTGAAAAAGCAAGCCCGTTGCCCGGACACTGATGAGGAGTGCTGGGATTTGGATGAAGATATTAATTCATTTACGCCATCAAAACTCCCACTGAGTCCTGATTCGGGCAATGATTATGAACAACCCCATATAAATTACTCACGACCGGAACGAAATGATGAGGGACGTTCATCAAACTACGGAAAATCTTTTGGAAGCCACAAGAAGCGGTACAAGTAAAACTTGTAGGATCATGTATTAAAATTAGCATTGGAATTGCCTGCATATTCATTTTAAATAGTTCGTGTCACGTATATTGTTTATGTTTTTTACCTAAAAGGTAAGCTTTATAGCGAATATGAGTTGCTTTATGTTCTGTTATGTATTGAATAAACTTTAATTTGAAATGCGTTGAAATAAATCGCAGCAAATGTTGTAGTTTAATTTTTGCTATTTTTTATTCAAGTCTTTTATGTTGCCGATGGTTAAAAACATTCCAGCGGATTCCTACGGAAGGGCTCTTGTAGGATATACTTTAGAAGGCCCTTTGAAAATGTTTTTCTAAAACTGATACTTTAAGTAATGAAAATAATACTTCCAAGGTATTTGTTCAAGGTTCTTATCAAATATGTTTTACTGCAACTTTCAATTCATATTAAAATTTATTAGAATGCTAATGGCTGTTTTATCGATTGCGTGTTAAATTTATCTTTCCGGTAAACATCGTTATCGACGTTACTGACTCCCTGTGAGGGACAAATTTGGCGGGCAGTCAAAGCACCCGTTAACTTTAACAGGCAGTCAGGAAGCTCCCCTAAATAATTTAAACTTATACATTTATTCAAATGCGTCTGCTGCTTGTTTACAGCTAAGTCTTGATTGCACAGGCCCACAATATTGGACAAAAGTACACACAGTACGGCATCAGATTTCCTCCAGCGCCTCAGGTTCTCGCTGTATTCGGTGGGGTGCAATAACACCATACGCAATAAAGCCATATGGTATTATTTCCATGCTCACATTGTCAATCCAGAAAAGAAATAAAGTCACATTTAAAATTATACAAATGAGTAATAAAGTCATAAATGAAATTACAACCGCTTGAACTAAAAATTCATGTCTGGCCGCACTTGTTTGTGGATCACACATTTTTTCTATTAATTAACCGTGGGCGTGTTTCTTCTTTATTATTCAGTCGGGGATATAGAAGAGAATAATAGTTTAGTTTATCGGGAACAATAGTTATAAAGGAACAGAAGAGAATATAATTATCGGGTCTCAGCTTATTAATATTAAATTAAATTTTTTCGCAAAACAATTTGCAAAAACTTACTTGGTTTCTCTAGCGCCATTATTTGAAAGCAATATTCTAGGAATTCCGTAATAGAGACGAAATGAAAAGAATGCGTTATCCGGCCCCATATTATCCGGGAACAACGTTTTAATGAATATGGGAACAGAAAAATATAACCGAATGTTCGGAATGTGAACAAAGAAACTCTCGCCGTGTGTTAACATTGTTACGGTAATTTTCCACAGTTTACCGAAACTTTGGAAAATGATTGGTAATCATCAAATTATTTCGTCAAAAGCGGTATCAAATAGACGCAATTTAAAACCCCAGCATTACAAAACCGGGAACGCAAATTAATTTTTTTTTTTTTTAATATTTCAAAAGTGATCTGTAGAAAATACGTTCCGAACATTATTTACGATGTTAACCTCTGGCGGTACCTTTGAATCATAAAAACTAACAACCTTTCTTAAAAACTATTTCGAGTACCAATAATTAAAATAATTATGATTTAAGTTTTCAAAACTTCGGGTTTGCCATACGCATTATTTTGACGCGCACAACTCCTTTTTGAGTTAGCGGCCTTCGGTCACGCTTCAAACTACCAGCTCTATCCGTACCAATCAGTCCTATTCTGCATTTCAACTCGAATCGAAATTCTCTCCGTTTGGCAACTTTGGTATTCTGCGTTACGTTTCGTTTCGATCAATTTTCGAAATTTACGATTATACCAATTCTACATTTCGATCGTAGTTACGTTTTTCTAAGATGCAAATTTGTTGACGAAGAACGTTTCGATTGCTATTTTCGTGGGTTTTAATATTAAAATTTTATTGAAAAATTAAGTAAAATATACTGTGCATGATTGTAAAAGTCATCATAAATGTACTTTCTTGATTTCTGTGTTTTCGCGACCAGCAATACGGGCAATACGAAAAGTTGGCTCAAATAATGGCAACAAAAAAGGGATATTGAGCGGGGTTTTCAAAGAGGAAGTTCAGGCGTTTTTGTTTTCATTACCTATAAATAAGACCGAAATGCACTCAATAAAATTCATTCTTTTTATATAAAATTAATAGAAGTATGTACATACATGCATACGGCTGACGGCTTTCAAAATCGAATTCATTTGCGTCCAAGTCTTCCACTCTGTACTAAATGCAAATGTTGGGGAGTGCTCAAACAAGGTTTATAACAGTAATAGTGAGTAATACAGTTCATGATGAATTTATGACTATTCACTCATCTGAAAAATATCAAACATGTCCCTAAATCTCCGCTTTTAAACTTCCGCATCAGCAATCTGGGACTCGTTCTCTAATTCTTATAATTATGTTTCCACTAAATTAAGAGCAAACGAAACTTTATTTTTAAATTACAGTGATGCTAGATATATTTAGTTATTTTAAATTATTTACAAACTTTAACTTCATAAGCTGGTATGGTTTGGTGGCAAATATTTCTTTTGTTTTGTTTCGACTTCACACATTCCTAGGCATCCAGCTGATTTCGCTCTTCCTCTTCTTTCGATTCGATCGTAACTCAGAATACCAAATTACGATCGTTGCGGAGCAGAATGCGGGAACGGAATCGAAATGCAGATNGGTGGCAAATATTTCTTTTGTTTTGTTTCGACTTCACACATTCCTAGGCAACCAGCTGATTTCGAAGATGTCTTCGCTCTTCCTCTTCTTTCGATTCGATCGTAACTTAGAATACCAAATTACGATCGTTGCGGAGCAGAATGCGGGAACGGAATCGAAATGCAGAATAAGGCTGATTATTTATTGCATTTTTTTATTTGCATGCAGCTGTGCATCCTTTACACAATTTTATATCCCTCGAATAGCAAGTGCAATTCAAGACCCTTAATTTGAGCCAAGGTAGAAGTCCCCAGGTCCTCTGAGAGCCAAGTTATAACATTTAATATTGTTCAAAACTGCTGTAATAGTTTTTACTCCGAAATTAGAAAAAAATTGCGTGAAATGTCGAATCAAATTTCGAAGTTTACCTACGGAATCGTTATAATTTGGCTCTCAAAGGGCCAGAGACTTCTTCTTTATTGGCGCTGTAACCGCCTAAGCGATTTTGGCCGAGTAAAAATAGCACGCCAGTCATTTCTCTTCTGTGCTAACTGACGCCAATTGGAAATGCCAAGTGTAGCCAAGTCCTTCTCCACCTGGTCTTTCCAACGCAGAGGAGGCCTTCCTCTTCCTCTGTTACCAGAATTGCGGCCCGCGTTGAATATTTTCAGAGCAGGACCGTTTCGAACGACATGGCCAAACCAGCGGAGCCGCTGAATTTTAAGCTCATACAGCTCATCGTTAGATTGTCTGCGATATCCGCCATCACCAACGCGTAAAGGTTCGTAAATCTTTCGCAGTATCTTTCTACTGAAAACTCCAAGAGCCGCCTCATCAGATGCTTTCATTGTCCATGCCTCCGCGCCATACACCAGCTCAGGCATGATAAGTGACTTATATNGGTGTTAATGCTGGTTTCCAAATAAAGGAAGTCGTCTACTTTTTCAAACTTGTAATTGTCAACAGTGACGTGGGTGTCAAGACGCGTATGCTCTTGACTGTTTGTGTGATGACAGGAGATACTTCGTTTTGTCCTCGTTCACCCCCAGACCCATTCGCTGTGCTTCTCTATCCAATCCCGAGAAGGCAGACGTAGCCCTTGTTTTTACCGATAATATCGATGTCGTCGGCATACGCCAGCAATCGTACGCTCTTGTAAAGTATTGTGCCTGAGCGGTTCAGTTCTGCGGCTCTTCTCCAACATCAGATTAAAGAAATCAAACGAAAGGGAGTCTCCTTGTCTGAAANTGACAGGAGATACTTCGTTTTGTCCTCGTTCACCCCCAGACCCATTCGCTGTGCTTCTCTATCCAATCCCGAGAAGGCAGACGTAGCCCTTGTTTTTACCGATAATATCGATGTCGTCGGCATACGCCAGCAATCGTACGCTCTTGTAAAGTATTGTGCCTGAGCGGTTCAGTTCTGCGGCTCTTATTATCTTCTCCAACATAAGATTAAAGAAATCACACGAAAGGGAGTCCCCTTGTCTGAAACCTCGTTTGGTATCAAACGGCTCGGAGAGGTCCTTCCCTATTCTGACGGAGCTGGTGGTATTGCTCAACGTCATTTTACACAGCCGTATTAGTTTCGCGGGGATACCAAATTCAGACATCGCGGCATAAAGGAAACTTCTCTTCGTGCTGTCGAAAGCGGCTTTGAAATCGACAAAAAGATCGTGTGTGTGGATCCTATTCTCGCTTGTATTTTCCAAGATTTGCCGTATTGTGAATACCTGATCTATGGTGGATTTTCCAGGCCTAAAGCCACACTG
>NW_016158049.1:38655-46658 GCF_001687245.7 Rhagoletis zephyria
GCTCAACGTCATTTTACACAGCCGTATTAGTTTCGCGGGGATACCAAATTCAGACATCGCGGCATAAAGGAAACTTCTCTTCGTGCTGTCGAAAGCGGCTTTGAAATCGACAAAAGGATCGTGTGTGTGGATCCTATTCTCGCTTGTATTTTCCAAGATTTGGCGTATTGTGAATACCTGATCTATGGTGGATTTTCCAGGCCTAAAGCCACACTGATAAGGTCCAATCAGCTCGTTGACGGTGGGCTTCAGTCTTTCGCACAATACGCTCGATAAGACCTTGTAACCTATGCTTAGAAGGCTAATTCCGCGGTAGTTGGCGCGTATGGCGGGGTCGCCTTTCTTGTGGATTGGGCAGAGCACACTTAAATTCCAGTCGTCGGGCATGCGTTCATCTGACCATATTCTGCATACGAGCTGATGCATGCACCTCATCAGCTCCTCGCCGCCGTACTTGAATAGCTCGGCTGGCAGGCCGTCAGCTGCAGCAGCTTTGTTGTTTTTCAACCGTGTAATCGCTATTCTTACCTCGTCATAGTCAGGCGCTACTTATCGACAGGGGACTCGGGTTCGTCTTCTTCACTACTTTCAGCGCTGCTGCCATTCAGTAGGTTGTAAGCCATTCAGTAGGTTGTAAAAGTGTTCCCTCCACAATTTAAGTATATTCTGGACATCGGTCACTAGGTCGCCATTGTTGTTCTTACAGGAGTTCGCCCCGGTCTTGAAACCTTCCGTAAGTCGCCTAACCCTCTGGTAGAATTTTCGGGCGTTCTTCCTGTCGGCCAGCATCTCAAGCTCTTCGCACTCACGTATTTCGGCCTCTCTCTTCTTATTGCGGCAAATACGTCTCGCTTCCTTCTTCAGTTCCCTATAACGGTCCCACATGGCTCGCGTTGCGCCCGATCGCAGCGTGGCCCTGTAGGCGGCATCTTTTTTCTCTGCGGCTTCTTGACATTCCTCATCGTACCAGTTGTTCTTTCGGGCTCGCTGAAATCCAACTACTTCTTCGGCGGCGGTACTTAATGATCGGGAAATGTGGTTCCACTGCTCGCGTACGTCGGATTGTTGAAGAGTGCTCTCAGAGAGCAGGTGTGTGAGTCGAGTGGCGAATAAATTGGCCGTCTGTTGTGATTGCAGCTTTTCGACGTTAAGCTTTCCTTGCATTGTTGGGCGCACATTTTTTGCTGCACAGAGGCGGGTGCGTATCTTGGCTACAACAAGATAGTGGTCCGAGTCGATGTTTGGCCCTCGGAGTGTACGTACGTCCAAAACGCTTGAAGCATGCCTTCCGTCTATCACAACATGATCGATTTGGTTTCTCGTTTTTCGATCTGGAGACAGCCATGTAGCTTGGTGGATGTTCTTATGCTGGAACCTAGTACTACATATTACCATATTTCGGGCCCCGGCGAAGTCGATCAGCCTCAGTCCGTTATCGGACGTTTCGTCGTGGAGGCTGAATTTTCCGACAGTGGCGCCAAAGATCCCTTCCTTGCCCACCTTAGCATTAAAATCGCCAAGCACGATTTTGACATCGCGTCGGGGGCAGCGCTCATATGTACGTTCCAAGCGCTCATAGAAGAGATCCTTGGACGCCTCATTCCTCTCTTCCGTCGGGACATGGGCGCAGGTAAGCGAGATGTTGAAGAATCTAGCTTTGATGCGGATTGTGGCTAGACGTTCGTCCACTGGGGAGAACGCCAGTACTCGGCGACGGAGCCTCTCTCCTACCACGAATCCAACACCGAATTTCCGCTCCTTTACGTGGCAACTGTAGTAGACGTCGCAAGGCTTCACGCTTACTTTTCCTTGCCCCGTCCATCGCATTTCTTGGATGGCGGTGATGTCAGCCTTTGTCTTCCCGAGGACATCAACCAGCCGGGCAGAGGCACCTTCCCCATTAAGGGTCCGGATATTTCAGGTACATACCCTTTAATCATAATCCTTTATACGATTGCCGTGGTCGGCATTAGAAAAATGGGGTCTCATCCGAGGCTGTTTGTTCTTTTTCATTGGGCGGGGTTTTAACGTGGCGGGACCCAAACCAAGCGCACGCGAAGAATTACGCCCTCTCACTAGCTCGCTCCCAAACGGGTGTTTGGTTGCTACCCAGAGAATACGTGGATATAAATATCCGGACGTTGTGAGCTGCGATTTGGACCGTATACACAATAATCGCTTCTGTCCACTCCCAGGTGAATGGCAATCAAAAGTTTTCCACTTATGCGCACGGAACCACGGACTTCTACCTTGGGTAAAATTAAAGGCCTTGAATAGCACTAAAACGCATTTGTTCGTGGGATATAAAATTGGGTGAAGGCTGCATACAAATAAAAAAATACAATAAATAATTCATTTTTTAAATTAAGGTGTTACATTTTTTTTTTTTTGAATTTTGAATAGTGGAATCATGTGGCTCGTCGCAAAATCTATAATATTATTTTAATTATTTTAATAAAAAATATAAATATTTTTTTTTTGGAATAAATTCGGTGTATTTTGCATGTATGTATGTATGTATTTTTGACCAATTGTTTTAAGGTCGAGGAGTAATTGTGGCTCTATGGCAATTTGCTTTGAAAACCATTTTGTTTCATATGAAAATGTTGCTTTTGTCGAAAGAGCCACGATTAATTCCTATGGAGTGTTCAAAAAGCACACCGCATTTATAAACAATAGGGGTCTTCATCTAAAGTGATAAAGGGCTGAAAAACTTGATAAAAGTATAAATTTATCACTTTGATAAACCAACTGTCAAACATTGTATGAAAACATATTTAACCAAAGTTTATCACTTTATCAAACGATTTTGGTTTATAAATGCATAAATTTCAGCTACGAACACATAAAAAGCACAACATAATGGACGAGTAAGAATAAAACATATAAGTTAAATAATAAACAATTTTATGCAATAATTTACCAAGGTGCGTTCATGTAAGAATGCGGATAAACTGATAAATTTAAGCAATTTATCCCTTTATCGCGTTAGATGTAGACCTCTAATATATAATAGGGGTCTTCCATTAAACTCGTAAAAGTCTCGTAAACCTAGTAAAGCCCGTAAGTTTACGAGCCTCGTAAAAGAACTGTCAAAATTTGTATGGAGCTCTATTTACGAGCCCCGCGTAAATTTACGAGGCAAAATTGATGCGCAAAGCTCAGTGTTGCCAAGGGGCCGAATTTTGTATACTAAAATGTATGATAAAATAATGAAAAAAATAATAAGCGAATAAAATGAAGGAATTTCATCTACTAACTGTATTGACCTAGGTTTTCTGCTAATTTTCGGAATTTTTAATTGTGTTTTAGCCAAGAGTGATAGAGACAACATGGCGGGATGTTATGGAAAATACTACGAAACAAAAATTGCTTCACAAACTGGTCAAAGCAACATCGCAAAAATATAGAAAAAAAAGGTTTTTTCTTACAGCGGTCGTCCCTCGGCAGGCAATGGCAAACCTCCGAGTGTATTTCTGCCATGAAAAACAGCTTCTCATAAAAATACAATCGCCGTTCGGAGTCGGCGTAAAACTGTAGGTCCCTCCGCTTTGTGTGACAACATCAAGGCGCACGCCACAAATCGGAGGAGAAGCTCGGCCAAACACTAACATATGTGTAAGCGCCAATCTATTATTATTATTATTAACTTTTTTTTTTTAAAATAATTTCTCCGTTTTTCGAAGTTAGTCTCCGAAATCGAGATATGGGCCTTCGGAGTTCGAAATTGGACTTTTAGTAAAAAAATATTTTTAATTAATTACTAAAAAAGTAAAAATATGCGCGTGGTCCGCCTTTTTCTCTTATTTAAACGGTATATAACTTTTTTTGTTCAAACTTATATTACAGGTGCTATAAGGGGTCAAGGGTCAGATCTTCAAAAAATCAAAAAAATTATATTTCAAAAAATTTTTAACTGAATTGTAAGTTTTAGAAAGGACCTGCAATTAAGGTTTGCGGAAAAGACGGATTACGTCGATACTTTGTTTTAGTTATTTACATACAATACTCAAAGAAAAATCTCGATTTCGGAGGCTAACTTCGAAAAACGGAGAAGTTATTTTTTTACTTATGGCTCATTCTCTTGAAAAAAATTGGTTTGGTCGAATGCCCAGATAAAAAGTTAATTTGCCGTATATAGTAATAAAATAAAATGCCTATCAAACTTGGGCGTACAAAATTTTTTATTCTTATTTACGCCCCTGACTATCCGCCACTGAATATTTTAATACATACATACATCGTATCAGATCGTATGCAACAAACTGTAATCGTGTCAAGTGTGTCAAATAAAGTGGCAGTCAGTATTGGGTTGCCGCAGGGATCGGTATTGGCCCCAGTACTTTTTAATATTTACATTAACGACATAAATATGGCACTCAAGCACTGTAAGCTAAAACTGTTCGCTGATGATACACTGTTAACGATCAGTGACAGAAACTTACAGACTGCGATGACTAAAATGCAAGAAGACTTGGATTCTTTGTACAAATGGTTGTGTTTAAATAAACTTAAGTTGAATGTAAAAAAGACACAGTTCATGATCCTCACTAGAGCAGTTAATCTTGGGACCACCAGTTACAATTTAAAAATCAAAGAGGAAGAAATTGAGGAAGTTAAACTCATTAAGTACCTGGGTATATATATAGATAATAAACTTAAATTTGATGAGCATGTTGAGCATACAGTGAACAAAATTGCGAAAAAATTGGTCTTATGAAAACATCTTGTAAGTATCTGAGAAGAAGGTATAAAACCCTGGTCTATAGATCTATAGTAGAACCACATTTTATATACTGCCCAACAATCTTCTTCTTAGCAAGCGACGCAAATATAGAGAAATTGCAAAATATGCAAAATAGAGCTATGAGGTTCATATTAAATAAGCGTTACGATACACCTACACAGGAGATGATCACAGATAAGAATTGGTTGAGTGTTAAGCAACAGGTTTTCTATCATGCTATGAAATTCGTATACAACATAAAGAACGGTAAACTTCCAGACTATCTGAGCGACAATCTTCGGTATATAAATGAAACTCATTCATATATACTCAGGGAAAACAATTGCTTTAGACTCCCACTTTATAGAACAGAGGTAGACAAAAAAAATATATTTTATAAAGGTTTAAAGTGTTTTAATGAGTTACCGCCACATGTAAAAGACTGTGATAACTTTGTTGCTTTTAAAAGACAACTATTTGTTCACTGTAAAACTCTGGCTATTAGGTAGGAGAGCACGAAACGGAATGGAAACCAGGCCTTTCCATCCGACCAAGCAGCAAATGATCTAGCATACGAAAGCTTCCGACTATGCCCAACAGCCCGACCATAACGCGGAGCGGAAACTAGACCTTTCCGCCCGCCTCATATCACGGAATCCAGCGTCAGGGTTTGCATATTAATGACGACGGGAACATGGATCGGAGACTCGGCCTTTCCGACCGTGACTATCAACTCGTGAGCAACGCGGAGCGGAAACAAGGTCTTTCCGCCTGCTGCACATAGTACATATTTAAAGGTAGACTGGAGACTAGGCCTCGCCAGCTACCAAACTAGTTAGACAATATACATTTATATAGGTTAATTGATAGTTTTAGAAACATAAACAGCTTTGTAATTGAAAATTTAAACTTACATATACGCATACTTTGTTATATATTAAAAATACCTATAAATAAATAAATAAATAAATAAACTTTGTGAGAGTTTCTATGGAATTTACTGTAGTTAAATTTAACTAATGATTTAACTATACTTTAAAATTGATAAGTTAACGGCCCTTAATATTAGCCGAAAGGATTAGTCGCAGCGTAGTAGGTACTTCTCACTGCAATTATACAGACCATGATACAATAATTTTTAGAAGGTAGTTTCACTTCTTCTTCTTATCCGCCATGTTAGCTATCTGACAGAAAACGTGTTTCGTATTTTTTGTTGTACCAACTTTTTCAAAAAAAATTCAGCTTTTGACGTTGGAAAAATAAATAGTAATTTTCGAATATTTTTTAATAATTTTCTTCATAAAAAATTAACTGCTGCTTTCGTGGATATTGCAACACACGGAATAGATGTAAGGATACAGCTATAAGAGCCATCGCATACCACAGACTTTATCGGCCGCCTATTTAAATAATAGGGCTCGCTTGAAATATGTATCTACATGAAGATGTATGGAGATGCGCACACTACACCAGCTTAATCGCTCCGACCAATAAGTTGTGGTGCAATGGAAAGACTAGCGAGTCTATCTAAATCGGCTGCCGATATAGTCCGTGGTGAGCGATGGATCTAATCCATTATAAACAAGAAATATTGCCGTTATATTTTCATTTTTATAATTTTTATTCGTGTGATTAGCAGTGGCAAAAATGTATGTATTAAATACGTATATTTATATTAAAAATTAAGTGATTAGTTATGAAACATATAAATCTTTACATGTTCTGTTAAAAAATATCTAAAATAACAAGCGAAAATCCCCAAGTACTATATCGTAGCAGTGGCCACATTGCGTGTTTGTCACAGACATGGTTTATGTCACAAAAATTTTGAAGTGAAACTCCCTTCTAAAAATTATTGGCTGCATTTCTTTATACATTCTGAACGTTTGGAATAAACTTTGTTTATTTATTCTTTAGAACGTTCCTGATGATATGTTGACGTATATTTCAAACGCATTCTGTTTATTCCGGCTGTGAAATGGGATTATCCGGAATGTATAAAGAAACGCAGCCATTGTATCATGATACAGACAACATCTTTACAAAACGAGATATCTTTAATCTCGATCAGCTGAACGAAAATCGTCTGCGACATTAGCAGCGACGCGGTAATTGTCAAAACTTTTGAATTGATTAAAAATATTTCCTGTAAAATTGAGAGATAGGACATTTTCTTATTCTGATTAAAATATTTTTCTGGACATTTTTATTCTTGGCAGATATTGACTACTATAATATTTAATTGGTTAATAAAAGTTACAATTTGACGTCCAAAGAAAGACAAACAATTAAGATAAAGGTTATGGGTCTTCAGTTCAATAATGTGTTGTCCAAGGTTATTTAAATCATTTTTGTTTCAAGGCTTAAATATTCGAGGGAAGATTAAAGAAATACTAGCACATTTTGGATGTGATGTTGAAGAAGACAATCCTGTCATAGTGACAGACTGTGGGAGTAACATGATTGCAGCTTTTTGAGGAGCTCAAAGCATTCATTGTATCAACCATTTACTATTTACGCAACGTTATTGAAAAAGCAGTTAAGACAGTACCTGAACTTACTCAAATGGTAACAAAATGCAGTAAGCCTGTAAAATATTAAAAAAAAAAATCAGGAACAAATGCAAGTTTACGAATTTGTTTCACAAGTTTTTGCCCAACCCGTTGGAACACAATATTTTATCTAGTTAAATCAATTCATAGTTCTCAAGTTGATATCCAATATCATTCTCTAACTCGAAACGCGAAGTGTTTCAAGTGGCAAAATTACTGTCGGACTGTATACTGTGAAGTGAATTATTGTAATATGATATTGATTAATTATATAGGCTGCATTTCTTTATTCATTCTGAACGTTTGGAATAAACCTTTTTGTTTATTTATTCTTTAGAACGTTCCTGATGATATGTTGACGTATATTTCACACGCATTCTGTTTATTCCGGCTGTGAAATGGGATTATCCGGAAAGTATAAAGAAACGCAGCCATAGTAAAAAAGTAGTAATAAAATGAAAAATTAATATTTAAATTCGTCTGTGTATGTCGTTTCAATCAAAAAGGTATAAGGTATATCACTATTTTAATTTCAGTATTTCAATGATATGTTTGAGACCAATTGGAGAATTACATTGGAGTTCACGTTGAGAACTTGCATTTTCTCAACAAGAGTGTATTTAAATACCTCTCATTCGCTGAATGCGTTACAATATTTCACTCAATATATATATTTAAGTCACTAAAATTTTTACTGGGTGATAGGGTTGCCAGATTTTTTATGA
>NW_016158049.1:46683-52017 GCF_001687245.7 Rhagoletis zephyria
ATGCCCGTTCCATTATTTCTTGAGGAAAGAGTGAGGCAACAGGCTGTGAAGTATCAAAAATGTCAAAATTCCTTGGACACACACACGAAATAATGGCAATTTTTTCTTGACCGTTTTCTTGAGAGCTGCATACAGGGCTTTAGTATCCAGCTCTTAAGAAAATGCACAAGAAAATGTTCGTGTTCTTTCTTCTGCTTGAAATAGTAGTAGGCCAGTAATTTTGACGTTTGATAATGCACCGTGAATAGTAAACAATGGCAGAAGAAGAGCGGTAAAAAGTAAACAATCTTTTGCCTATGACCAGTTTGTAAGTTTATAACAATATTTTTCCTTAAATTTATTAAAGTACATTTTAATTTATTTTGATTCAATTTCAGGAGATAGTTTTCACTGATATCGGAACATCACTATATCTACCGAAGAAATCTATTTGTCGGACAGTCGACTTTTAAAAGCATTAAAATTGTACCATTTTTTATATCGAAATATTTTCGACATCCTTATTTTCAAATTGTTCTGTCTTACCAATATATAATCACACATTCTACAAAACTATTTTTTACCGACTAAGACTTGAATTATCAATACGGCAGTGGTGAAAAGTTCAGATGGATTTATCAAATATATGCCGTGCCTGTTTGTCGCCGGAAGATCGGGTGCATCTGCTAGATTGGTATCAGCCTGTTGACTCTTTGGATATATCATACAAAGAGTGTTTTTGTAAATGTACACAAATTAATTTAAGTTTGAAAGATGATCCAAATGAACTCGATGATGCCCGGATGCAATATCTATGCCTTGATTGTGCCCAAAAACTTAAAGACGTTTATGATTTTATTGAAAAGGCGAGAAGGGCTGATAATGAATTACGTTGCACACAAACGGAAAAAGTGAAGATAGAAAGTATAGCCAACACTTTTGAATGGGTTCCAGTACATGAAGAGCTAATGGAAGTAACTAAGATGCCAGATACTGTAGATATGGTATATCAAATACGATTTAGATATAATTAAACAATAATTATTTTCTATTTGTTTACAAGGATCACGTAGAGTATATAAAAGTATCACCAGAATGGAATGAACATTTTATGGATGATGATGAAACATCTGCATCAAATGATATCGAACACGAAATAAATATTGATAAAAAACTTAGTACTGACACTACAACAACAAAGTTTCTAGTTGAATCGGATAATAAAGCTGAAATTAGTCGAGAACGCAGAACGTATACTTAAACGCAGTCTGTATACGCAGAATTTTGTCGATTACTGGAGCCCTCAGTGTTGCTTACTACAGTGTCGCCACTCTTCAATGCCTTTTCATAAACTTACCCTTTCAACCACAATTTTTCGTGCTATAATAGATTGTAACTAAATATAAACTACTTAGTTTTCAACAAAAACCTTATTTAATAGTAAATTTCAAATATTTTAAACATATTTCGAATAGGAACTTATAACTTTTTTACCATCTGCAAAACTGACGAAGTGGCAACCATCTAAAGAAGGAGAAATCAGCTGACACGGAAAAACTAAATTCCGCAGATTTCTGCGCTACGGGCTACAACTACAGAAAAATTCTGCGGTGTTGAGTTTTCATTTACATGGCGCTTTGGTAAGACAGATCGTGTCAGCTGACTCGGGTTTACGTACCGGTAGGTTTACGTTCTTGACTAATTTCAGCTTAAGGATATGCAGAGCGGCAATAACTTAAATGAAGCTGAAAAAAAGTAAACAACTCAACCCAAAAATTGATTTCGCAAGGCCTTCGATAAATGCGTCTCGAAATTGCAATTGGTTGCTAACGGGCTAACGGGCGGATTTTTTATTGCGTCGCTAAACTATCATATAGCAGCAAAAAGTGTATTCTGTTATAATTCTACCGAATTTTTTCTTTTATATGATACCTTTATTTTTATCCTACATTGTCCTAAATTAATTAAATAATTTTTTCGAAATAGTCATATTTTTTAAATTTCGAAGTCCTTTTAAAAAATACCCTGACGTCAGAGAGATAAACTAAGTACGCACTATATTACTATAATTTATCCATAGTTTTGCGAATATATTAATATTTTGCGTGTAAAATAAACCCAAAAGGCAATGAGTTGGGATTCGCTGAAGCAGATGAAATTGAGGCACTTCTAATCGACTATGAAAAGCCTTATACGAGTTCGGACATAATACCAAATGTAGCCATTATCTCCTCCGAAATAGAAAACGTCGAAGATGATACTCCAACGGTTTCAACAAGGGCTCGGTCTACAAATTCAAAAGCCACTGCAACAATGCGGCCATTTGGAATCCATTGAGGGGTATCTTTAAAGTAAGGATGCAATTTCAATATCGATGTTTCCAAACATCGATATATCGTTCATAAACATCCATAGTTTAACATCGATGTTCAGACCCCAAAAAGAACGATACATCGTTCACTGATGAAACTTACTGGTTGTCTGTATGAGGCGATTTTACCAGGCAACTTTTAGTTGAAAGCACCAATCGCCTTGTGTTAACGGCTTTCCAGCTAATCCCGTTAAATGAAGTTGGTCAGCACCCAATTTTTATTTAAACTAATCGCCTGTGAAATCATGTAAACACCCCGTTATGCATCTGCCAATGTATGTACATTGCTTGGAGGTTTGCACCGGCCTTTACATTTCTCCAAACCACAGATTGGTGGCCGTAGTTGGTTTAAGCCACCGCTATCTGTATGCCATTTGCATCATTGATTGATTCTACTCTACAAAAATTATGCATGTTTTTCACAGGCAAAGGTAAGTGGCTATGCATTTTCACTATTTATCTTTAGCAATTCATATCTATCCTGGTATGTTTCGGTTAATAGAAATCAATCATCTGACGAATCTGAGATGGAAAATAGCATGGGACGCGACATTTGGAAACCACAAACATGTGTTCACCGTTTCCGTGCTTATACAAAATCGCTATGCTCTACTTGCCAATACGGTTGTTTTTAGAGGCTGAGGCAACAATACTCCAGCAGATAAAATATATATAAATAATTGTTTTTGTGTTCTGGTTATTATTATGCTAAAAATTAGACTTAACAATAATTTGTTGAAAACATCAGTGCATCCTTCATAAACATCGATATGTTCGACATAGAGGTCTTAAGTGAAAAGCAAATTTTATTTAATTTGTTATTTCATATTTTTATTTTAGAAACTTTACTCGGCTGGTATTCCAAATTAAGCAGTCATGACCAGAGCTAAGATGTCTGGCACCTACACATCTTATATGCACGCATCTTATGATTATAGATCTATGTATAAAAAAGAGTACAAATTTAGCAATTATTGCATTTAAAGAAACCTTTGCTACAAGAAAGAAACTCGTCTACAAACCCAATGACTCCAGGAAAACCAGTTCGTTCATAAAAATCTCTTTTGCACTTCATTGCTTCATCTTCCGACATTTGAAACTTAACCCAAGTTTTGGAAATTTTATCTTACATGCGATCCAAAACTTCGGATAGAATTTTTTAACCGAGAGTTGAGCCAGCGGCAAATTAGGGCCGTTTGTTCAATGTCCGGTTAACACAAACCGGGGGTAAAAGCTCGTGTTTTTTTTTAGTTCTAAATTCAATGGCAGGGGAAACTATTCCCAAACGTTATTCCTCCAAGTATGTTATGTTTCGTTACTACATTTATTTAAAATTATTTTATGTATATAATTTTATTATGTCGCATTTCATTTAATTGGATGAATTGCCGTTTCCAAATATATTCAGCCCATGATTCAATAATACATAATAATAATGATTCAATAATACAAGGTTCGATAAACTGACAGTTGTCTCTCTCGCACCGCTCCCTTAGCTGTGGCACCGTGTTGCTTCTTTGCAAATTTACATGGAAACAGTGTAGCTTTGGTGTGAAATAAAAGTAAAAGCTTTTGTGCAATATGTTTATGTAGATATGCATATGAAGCATATTTAACTGATGAAAACATAAGCAATGGACGTTTACATCAATCTCATAGTAGTCTTATTTTAATTTTGAGTCATTTTGCAGTTTTTATACGGCTAAATAGCATATAAATTACGTAATTCACGTAGATATATCAATATTACGTTCAACATTTCGTTTAAAATGCCAGATTTCCTGCAAATACATTAGAATTTACGAAAGGAATTTCACTACTAATTGCCTACTTTGCGTACTTTTCTACTACCATTTTCGAAACAAGGGATTGCATTCTTGCCCTTTCTCTGTCCTTCGTAAATGCAACCTTTTGTAAGGGAGTGTCAAACCGCAGCTGTCAATAATTATCTAACCTTGTATTATTGAATCATCTATTCATCCTTATCCTGAGTTTCGCCCGAAAACNTTGAAGAATGTTTGACAAGCCGCTTGTGTGGTGTATTTCGCTCTTTATCCTGAGTTTCGCCCGAAAAAAAAAATTCACCCGAAAATTGTTCATCCGCCTATAGTGAATACACGAAAGCGTAAAGTGAAAAGTTAACCGTTCGGGGAAAATAATAACGCTGATTTTCTCTGAACTGGTGCACTTCAAGGCATATTCAACATGGTAGAAGTGACAATTCAGTCGAGCTCTCTCATACCTGACTGTAATGTCAAAAAATGTAAACAAAGAAATTAACCCTCTGTTATGCATTTACCACATTTGATAGAACTCAACATCTTTGAAATGAAAGTTTTTTGTAAATATGAAAATATTTAAAATCTCATTAGAATCAGCTTCATTTTATTTATTGAATTTTCTGTTTAATGTAAATGTGGAAATACATACTTACACAAAATTATATACTAAATGAAACACACTCATTTATAAAATCGTTTTGAAAATTTTCTTGCCTGCACTATCCCAATGGTTTTGAGCATTTATTTTTTTATTCAAATACTTAATTCTAAAGTATATTAGACATTAAAAAAAGTTTGATTCTTCTAAATTTACATCAGAACTTAACTTCAATAATTTAGCTATTAAATTTTTGGTATTCGAAATTTCGTTTCCATTAAATTTATTAAAAATTACCTTCAGTTTCTTTATGTCAACAAGGAATACTGGTTTAGGTTTTATCAGACCACTATTTGAAATTTGGCCTATCCATGTACATTAAAGTGGTCCAAAAATGTATGTAAAAAAAATAAGGTCGCATTTTTAAAGCCGCCAGCCCCTAGGATTGTTCTATGCCAAAAAAATATACCCCTATTTTTTTATTTTGAAAGAAAATAACAAATTAGGGTGTGCTCAAAGCGCTCAAAGTTTTCAATGTATTTTATATGGGGAAAAAACAACTTTTCGTAGAAATAGTGTAGAATTCTTGAAAAGCAATATTTTTC
>NW_016158049.1:52042-65777 GCF_001687245.7 Rhagoletis zephyria
ATGCCCGTTCCATTATTTCTTGAGGAAAGAGTGAGGCAACAGGCTGTGAAGTATCAAAAATGTCAAAATTCCTTGGACACACACACGAAATAATGGCAATTTTTTCTTGACCGTTTTCTTGAGAGCTGCATACAGGGCTTTAGTATCCAGCTCTTAAGAAAATGCACAAGAAAATGTTCGTGTTCTTTCTTCTGCTTGAAATAGTAGTAGGCCAGTAATTTTGACGTTTGATAATGCACCGTGAATAGTAAACAATGGCAGAAGAAGAGCGGTAAAAAGTAAACAATCTTTTGCCTATGACCAGTTTGTAAGTTTATAACAATATTTTTCCTTAAATTTATTAAAGTACATTTTAATTTATTTTGATTCAATTTCAGGAGATAGTTTTCACTGATATCGGAACATCACTATATCTACCGAAGAAATCTATTTGTCGGACAGTCGACTTTTAAAAGCATTAAAATTGTACCATTTTTTATATCGAAATATTTTCGACATCCTTATTTTCAAATTGTTCTGTCTTACCAATATATAATCACACATTCTACAAAACTATTTTTTACCGACTAAGACTTGAATTATCAATACGGCAGTGGTGAAAAGTTCAGATGGATTTATCAAATATATGCCGTGCCTGTTTGTCGCCGGAAGATCGGGTGCATCTGCTAGATTGGTATCAGCCTGTTGACTCTTTGGATATATCATACAAAGAGTGTTTTTGTAAATGTACACAAATTAATTTAAGTTTGAAAGATGATCCAAATGAACTCGATGATGCCCGGATGCAATATCTATGCCTTGATTGTGCCCAAAAACTTAAAGACGTTTATGATTTTATTGAAAAGGCGAGAAGGGCTGATAATGAATTACGTTGCACACAAACGGAAAAAGTGAAGATAGAAAGTATAGCCAACACTTTTGAATGGGTTCCAGTACATGAAGAGCTAATGGAAGTAACTAAGATGCCAGATACTGTAGATATGGTATATCAAATACGATTTAGATATAATTAAACAATAATTATTTTCTATTTGTTTACAAGGATCACGTAGAGTATATAAAAGTATCACCAGAATGGAATGAACATTTTATGGATGATGATGAAACATCTGCATCAAATGATATCGAACACGAAATAAATATTGATAAAAAACTTAGTACTGACACTACAACAACAAAGTTTCTAGTTGAATCGGATAATAAAGCTGAAATTAGTCGAGAACGCAGAACGTATACTTAAACGCAGTCTGTATACGCAGAATTTTGTCGATTACTGGAGCCCTCAGTGTTGCTTACTACAGTGTCGCCACTCTTCAATGCCTTTTCATAAACTTACCCTTTCAACCACAATTTTTCGTGCTATAATAGATTGTAACTAAATATAAACTACTTAGTTTTCAACAAAAACCTTATTTAATAGTAAATTTCAAATATTTTAAACATATTTCGAATAGGAACTTATAACTTTTTTACCATCTGCAAAACTGACGAAGTGGCAACCATCTAAAGAAGGAGAAATCAGCTGACACGGAAAAACTAAATTCCGCAGATTTCTGCGCTACGGGCTACAACTACAGAAAAATTCTGCGGTGTTGAGTTTTCATTTACATGGCGCTTTGGTAAGACAGATCGTGTCAGCTGACTCGGGTTTACGTACCGGTAGGTTTACGTTCTTGACTAATTTCAGCTTAAGGATATGCAGAGCGGCAATAACTTAAATGAAGCTGAAAAAAAGTAAACAACTCAACCCAAAAATTGATTTCGCAAGGCCTTCGATAAATGCGTCTCGAAATTGCAATTGGTTGCTAACGGGCTAACGGGCGGATTTTTTATTGCGTCGCTAAACTATCATATAGCAGCAAAAAGTGTATTCTGTTATAATTCTACCGAATTTTTTCTTTTATATGATACCTTTATTTTTATCCTACATTGTCCTAAATTAATTAAATAATTTTTTCGAAATAGTCATATTTTTTAAATTTCGAAGTCCTTTTAAAAAATACCCTGACGTCAGAGAGATAAACTAAGTACGCACTATATTACTATAATTTATCCATAGTTTTGCGAATATATTAATATTTTGCGTGTAAAATAAACCCAAAAGGCAATGAGTTGGGATTCGCTGAAGCAGATGAAATTGAGGCACTTCTAATCGACTATGAAAAGCCTTATACGAGTTCGGACATAATACCAAATGTAGCCATTATCTCCTCCGAAATAGAAAACGTCGAAGATGATACTCCAACGGTTTCAACAAGGGCTCGGTCTACAAATTCAAAAGCCACTGCAACAATGCGGCCATTTGGAATCCATTGAGGGGTATCTTTAAAGTAAGGATGCAATTTCAATATCGATGTTTCCAAACATCGATATATCGTTCATAAACATCCATAGTTTAACATCGATGTTCAGACCCCAAAAAGAACGATACATCGTTCACTGATGAAACTTACTGGTTGTCTGTATGAGGCGATTTTACCAGGCAACTTTTAGTTGAAAGCACCAATCGCCTTGTGTTAACGGCTTTCCAGCTAATCCCGTTAAATGAAGTTGGTCAGCACCCAATTTTTATTTAAACTAATCGCCTGTGAAATCATGTAAACACCCCGTTATGCATCTGCCAATGTATGTACATTGCTTGGAGGTTTGCACCGGCCTTTACATTTCTCCAAACCACAGATTGGTGGCCGTAGTTGGTTTAAGCCACCGCTATCTGTATGCCATTTGCATCATTGATTGATTCTACTCTACAAAAATTATGCATGTTTTTCACAGGCAAAGGTAAGTGGCTATGCATTTTCACTATTTATCTTTAGCAATTCATATCTATCCTGGTATGTTTCGGTTAATAGAAATCAATCATCTGACGAATCTGAGATGGAAAATAGCATGGGACGCGACATTTGGAAACCACAAACATGTGTTCACCGTTTCCGTGCTTATACAAAATCGCTATGCTCTACTTGCCAATACGGTTGTTTTTAGAGGCTGAGGCAACAATACTCCAGCAGATAAAATATATATAAATAATTGTTTTTGTGTTCTGGTTATTATTATGCTAAAAATTAGACTTAACAATAATTTGTTGAAAACATCAGTGCATCCTTCATAAACATCGATATGTTCGACATAGAGGTCTTAAGTGAAAAGCAAATTTTATTTAATTTGTTATTTCATATTTTTATTTTAGAAACTTTACTCGGCTGGTATTCCAAATTAAGCAGTCATGACCAGAGCTAAGATGTCTGGCACCTACACATCTTATATGCACGCATCTTATGATTATAGATCTATGTATAAAAAAGAGTACAAATTTAGCAATTATTGCATTTAAAGAAACCTTTGCTCCAAGAAAGAAACTCGTCTACAAACCCAATGACTCCAGGAAAACCAGTTCGTTCATAAAAATCTCTTTTGCACTTCATTGCTTCATCTTCCGACATTTGAAACTTAACCCAAGTTTTGGAAATTTTATCTTACATGCGATCCAAAACTTCGGATAGAATTTTTTAACCGAGAGTTGAGCCAGCGGCAAATTAGGGCCGTTTGTTCAATGTCCGGTTAACACAAACCGGGGGTAAAAGCTCGTGTTTTTTTTTAGTTCTAAATTCAATGGCAGGGGAAACTATTCCCAAACGTTATTCCTCCAAGTATGTTATGTTTCGTTACTACATTTATTTAAAATTATTTTATGTATATAATTTTATTATGTCGCATTTCATTTAATTGGATGAATTGCCGTTTCCAAATATATTCAGCCCATGATTCAATAATACATAATAATAATGATTCAATAATACAAGGTTCGATAAACTGACAGTTGTCTCTCTCGCACCGCTCCCTTAGCTGTGGCACCGTGTTGCTTCTTTGCAAATTTACATGGAAACAGTGTAGCTTTGGGGTGAAATAAAAGTAAAAGCTTTTGTACAATATGTTTATTTGTATATGCATATGAAGCATATTTAACTGATGAAAACATAAGCAATGGACGTTTACATCAATCTCATAGTAGTCTTATTTTAATTTTGAGTCATTTTGCAGTTTTTATACGGCTAAATAGCATATAAATTACGTAATTCACGTAGATATATCAATATTACGTTCAACATTTCGTTTAAAATGCCAGATTTCCTACATACATTAGAATTTACGAAAGGAACTTCACTACTAATTGCCTACTTTGCGTACTTCTCTACTACCATTTTCGAAACAAGGGATTGCATTCTTGCCCTTTCTCTGGCCTTCGTAAATGCAACCTTTTGTAAGGGAGTGTCAAACCGCAGCTGTCAATAATTATCTAACCTTGTATTATTGAATCATCTATTCAGCCTTAAGAGCGAAATACACCACACAAGCGGTTTGACAAACCAAGCGAAATTTCCCTTTGCTTCAAGCCATTTGTGCTGTGTATGGGGGTGTTTGAAGGTTTGACAAACCGCTTGAGGGAAATTTGAGCAAAAATCAAAATTTTTTGATTTTCTGGCCGCCATGCTGATGTTTGATCAAACCGCTTGCGTTGTGTATAGCAAAATCGCCTCATTCGCAACGAAATTTTCACCGAGTAAGGACGTAAGAGAGGAAAATGAATGAAAACCATAATATTTAGCATTGCGAACTGGAAGAAAACTAAAATTCTTTGCTTGAACGAGTCATGTTTGCATGGTGTATGGCGAAATGGGAAAAGTAGGTTTGAAGAATGTTTGACAAGCCGCTTGTGTGGTGTATTTCGCTCTTTATCCTGAGTTTCGCCCGAAAAAAAAAATTCACCCGAAAATTGTTCATCCGCCTATAGTGAATACACGAAAGCGTAAAGTGAAAAGTTAACCGTTCGGGGAAAATAATAACGCTGATTTTCTCTGAACTGGTGCACTTCAAGGCATATTCAACATGGTAGAAGTGACAATTCAGTCGAGCTCTCTCATACCTGACTGTAATGTCAAAAAATGTAAACAAAGAAATTAACCCTCTGTTATGCATTTACCACATTTGATAGAACTCAACATCTTTGAAATGAAAGTTTTTTGTAAATATGAAAATATTTAAAATTTCATTAGAATCAGCTTCATTTTATTTATTGAATTTTCTGTTTAATGTAAATGTGGAAATACATACTTACACAAAATTATATACTAAATGAAACACACTCATTTATAAAATCGTTTTGAAAATTTTCTTGCCTGCACTATCCCAATGGTTTTGAGCATTTATTTTTTTATTCAAATACTTAATTCTAAAGTATATTAGACATTAAAAAAAGTTTGATTCTTCTAAATTTACATCAGAACTTAACTTCAATAATTTAGCTATTAAATTTTTGGTATTCGAAATTTCGTTTCCATTAAATTTATTAAAAATTACCTTCAGTTTCTTTATGTCAACAAGGAATACTGGTTTAGGTTTTATCAGACCACTATTTGAAATTTGGCCTATCCATGTACATTAAAGTGGTCCAAAAATGTATGTAAAAAAAATAAGGTCGCATTTTTAAAGCCGCCAGCCCCTAGGATTGTTCTATGCCAAAAAAATATACCCCTATTTTTTTATTTTGAAAGAAAATAACAAATTAGGGTGTGCTCAAAGCGCTCAAAGTTTTCAATGTATTTTATATGGGGAAAAAACAACTTTTCGTAGAAATAGTGTAGAATTCTTGAAAAGCAATATTTTTCGATCGGAAAGGTTTTCTTATCTTCAGGACATTCCCGGTAATAATACCCAATTGTTCCTTTAACAATTTTTTCATGGTAACTATATTTTATAGGTCCTAGAAAATGCAATGGGGGGACCAATAAAAAATCGTTAATCATAAAATGGTTAAAAAAATAATTGGATATTAATATTTGAAGTCTCCTGAAGAGAACCACGGTTTTACGATTGAAAAATATTGATTTTCAAGAGTTTTATACCATTTTTACGAAAACTTGTTTTTTCCCCATATAAAATACATGGAAAACTTTGAACGCTGTGAGCACTCCCTAAATATTTTTTGTTTTCAAAATGAAAAAATATGGGTATATTTATTTTCGGTTCAGAACAATTCTAGGGGGTGGCGGCATTAAAATTCCGACTTTATTATTTTGGACCACTCTAATGTACATATGTATATGATATGTATATGCACCTGGGACCAAACGCGTCCACTTAGCCATACTCGGCTGCGATAGGCAACAAATAAAGTCACGAACACACGTGAAGAGTCTCCTAATGAAACATCGCAGCAATTTGCCCACCGTTGTCGCTTCACTTGACAATTCGAAGGTTTAAAATAGCGCGCAAGTTTGTTGTCCAGGCTCTTGACAAACACAACGCACCGCTCGCAATTCCTTTTCATTTTATTATGTATTTAAAATCAGTCGCACAGCTCCCAATTGAAAATTTATATAAAAAAAAAATTTTGAATAGTATAGGGTTAAGAGTTGACATTTCAGTCGCAGTTCAAAAGAGAGAAATGTCGAAATCACTTCTACCTTGTTATGCCTTGGTGCACTTTTAGTTTTTTGTTCCCGTGTATTTACTATGGGCGGATGAAACATTTTCGGGTGATTTTTTTTCGGGCGAAACTAGGGTTGCCAACATTTTCTAAGAAATTTATAGTACTTTTTAAAACAATTAGAAAACATATAGTACAGTTCAAATACAATATATTTTTTTTTAAGAAAAATTAAAAATGCTTTTTAAGTGTACATTTCCTGTATAAAAAAAAAATTTCTTTGCAAGTATCATATGCCTTATCGCTATCAATATTTAATATAAATCAAATGTACATTTTTTATTAGTGAGATATTCGCTTTATTTCTCTAATCTCACAATTTTAAAATCTAAATTAAAAAACTATTTCTTTGAATGCCGAAGTTACAGAGCATAAACGAAATAATTTTAAGTAAATTTGGTAAATCTTTCTAAGTATTTTTAAAAATATTGCCCTTTTTGATCTGTTTGTTTTAAAGTATATATTTTTTAATATTGATACTTCAGTATAAATGTCATCCATTTTAAAACATTTCTTTCTTACAGATGACTGAAGTATATTTATTTTATAATTGAAGAAATATAGTATTTTTGCATACTATATTTTTTTCCAACAGTTCATAGTGCGCAGACCCAAAAAATAGTACAATACTATATATTTAGTACGGTCGGCAATCCGAGGCGAAACTGAAGACAAGGCTGATACATTTTTATCAAAGAATTTTATTTCAAACTAGCTGTACCTTGCGCGCGTTGCTACGCCACCAACTAAAATAAATATGAAGGAAAGACATTACACAAATATTCAATTCATTTTGAGTCCTTTTATTGATTTTGTTCATTTTGAAAAAATTCTGACATTGCAGCGTTTCGTTTCAATTCGATATTTATTGAAGTGCTGTGGGATACACAATATTTTTTGTTTTTCCATCTGGTGCGTAAACGAATAAATCGGAAGGTTTTCCGACGCGTGAGCAGGCCACATAGCGCTGCTGAGAAGCATGGATTCTCCAAATTTAATCCACACACTTGCAACGATTGTGCTTGTGCTTTGTTGATAGTCATTGCGAAAGCGAGTCGCACCGGGAACTGCAAACGTTTGAATTCGAATGGCATATCTGTCGGGATCATTGGAATGCGCGGCAACCGTACGACTTCGCCTTTGAATTTTCCAATCAAAATTGTTGCTTCGATAACATTGTTCATCATTTTCTTGACTGAGAGTCTGGTTCCGTTGCAAAGTCGTGGTGGACTTATGCTTCGAAGAAGAATGATGGGTACGCCAATTTTCAATGTTAGAACGTGCAGTGGCATGCCTGGCAAATCAAGCGAATTCAAGAATTCAGTTGGATAGTTGACAACTTCGTCTTGATTCACCACAGTATCGATGGACTTATATATTGTCGTTTCGCCGGGTATTCCATTCTGAATAGTGAAGTTGATGGTATTGACATCGGTGTTTTTAGCCGCTAATATAGCAGTGCAATCTTTGGGAATACCTTTTGCACCAATTCGGCTATGCTTTCTGTGATCCTACAGAAGTTTGCTGGCAAGGTGATACATTGTGTAGAATCATCAATTTGCATTCGCCCATTTCCAATATCCATTAATTGTTTTGCAAAATTACCAGCCGATGTATTTCGTTGTAGTTGTACACGCATGTTGGTTTTCAGAGTCAATTTCTGTATATGACGCCATAAAAGTGATGATTTGAGACATGCATTAAGTTCATCAGCGGGTGTTGAACGTGGTATAACCGGCAGTGTTTGTGGAAAATCACCAGACAATAAAATGAGTGCACCACCGAAGATCCGTGTGTTTCCCCTCAAATCTCGCAGTGTACGATCAAGCGCTTCCAATGCTTTCTTATGAGACATTGGGCCGTATGAATAAAAATAAGCAATTGCTTTTTCTGAAAATTTCAAATCTTTTACTTAATTTATTCAAACAAAATTAGAGTAAAAGGTATGAAATTTTAAGAAAAAGCAATTGCTTAGTTTTTATTCATACGGCCCATTGTACATTCGTCCCATATGATAATTTGACACGATTGGAGTACTTTGCCCATCCAGAGTTATTACTGATGTTGCATGTTGGTGCCTCAGTGTTTTGCAAATTCAACGGAAGTTTCAATGCTGAATGCGCTATTCGATCACAATCCAAAAGAGTTGCCGCAATTCCAGATGATGCAATGGCCAGCGCAATATTATTGTGTGATCGTATGGCTGCCAAAATGAGTGAAAGAAGAAAGGTCTTGCCTGGACCACCAGGCGCATCTATGGAAAACAGTCCACCGCTTTGTTCTGTGATTGCACGCATAATTCTGTCATGCGCAATGCGTTGTTCTGGAACCAACTGCGGAAGATTTGTCTGAACAAATGTTTCCAGTTCGTCAGAATCAAAGTGTGTTTCTCGTTGCAAATCACGATCGAAAATGTCGTTCGCTGGTCGGTTCTGCCTGCTCCCAGTAGCAAAAGTGCTTTGTTAGCGATTGCCAAACATACGTCTTCAATCAAAATCAATGCCTCATTATACACGTTTGGTGTGAATTGAATGTCCAGATTTTGGTTCGCAGCGCGCAAACGATGTAGAATATCTTCACTCATGTAGTCCTTGTATTTTTCCCAAAGTTCTTTTGGATTAGATGGGAAGCAGGTTGTCAATATTACGGCAAATAACGTGCGCAATTTGCTGTGGTCGCGCCGTATTATATGCATCTGCGAGCGCAGTGTCCCAATGTGCATCATTCTCAAGAATATTTAGCTCCTGGCAAGCTTGGCGATAAGTGGCACACAGCTGACCGTTGCCTGCTCTTAAATCTTGGAAGGATTTCGGTCCACGTACATTGATTAACAGCAATCGCAGATAGAAGCACTCTGTATTGTTCGGGTGAACAGTGTACAGACGACCCAATGCGTCACAGGAATACAAATTGGGATGTCCTTCAACTGCTTTACCTTGTTTGCGACGTTGAATTCCATGTGTAGAATTTCGGTACCTCAGAATAAAGTAGAGTCTTTGCAAAAATATCATCCTGGCACAGTGAGTAAAATTCAGTTAAAGTTGTTGCCGGTGGAACCAATGCTCTTGCACATATATTATTTGCTGTGAAGTACACGCGCTGTCCATTCTCGAGATGTACCGCTAAGTGTACTACTGTTGGATGTCGTTCATGGATTGAAAATGATAAGATGCGCCATAGTGCTTCATTGCTGCTAATGTAGCGTCCAAGTTGGTATTGGTTGATTTCATCGAGCTGTGCGGCCACATTCCCTACTCCGAAGACTGCCATGCCGCTTCCTTTGTTGACATATTTGCAAATGTATTCGATCGACTTCAATGAATTGCAATACTCAACATTAATGTGTGCTTTGAAGGCCTTTGAGAACAACGGTGAACATGGCACAACCCAACGATTATCGACTTCAACATCAACGTTTCGTACTTTCAGAACGATGGATTTGCCGCCATCCTCAACTGATCGTCGACGATACAGTGGGTATCCGTCATTGCCAGTGATGGTATCAGAAACCAAGTTTCTGGGGTATCGTTTCGTGCATGTCCTATCAGACATGCATGGAGAATTGTAATTGAATGCGCCACATGGACCATGGATCATATCTTTGGTAAGGACGTCGAATAAGTCTAGATCAATGTCCTTATCTGGTATTTCTGCTGAGATGATTTGGTCAATTTGATCTGGCGTAATTTTGTTGATTAACCAAACCGAAATATGTGCATGTGGCAATCCTCTTTTCTGTCATTCAATGGAATACATCCAGCATCGTGTCTCTCAAAAAACGTGATGCTTGTTAATAAAATCCATCAAAGCTTTAAATTTTTGTTTAAATACGCGTGCGGTAATATCAGGGCGGTCCGAAGATGATTGTCCAGCTAACAGAAGTTCTTTAATTCCATCCCATATTGATTGCACGTGAATGTGATGAACAAATCTGGACGGCCATATGCGCGAACGTATGTCATCGCATCTTGTGCGTATTCATGCATGTGCCGTGGACTGCCCGCGAATGTAGACGGTAATATGACCATTCTTCCCAATTCATTTGGATTCACATTACCATCAATAACGATTGCGTCTCGTAAATGGATGTACTCTTCAGAACGCAACTCGGTTTGATTCAATCGAATATATAGGAGTCGNGATTGCACGTGAATGTGATGAACAAATCTGGACGGCCATATGCGCGAACGTATGTCATCGCATCTTGTGCGTATTCATGCATGTGCCGTGGACTGCCCGCGAATGTAGACGGTAATATGACCATTCTTCCCAATTCGTTTGGATTCACGTTACCATCAATAACGATTGCGTCTCGTAAATGGATGTACTCTTCAGAACGCAACTCGGTTTGATTCAATCGAATATATAGGAGTCGTTCGGTTTCAATCTACGCGTACATGTCGACGATGTATTGATGGAACAATTGTCGATATTTCAGAATGTGGTTCTCAGCGTCTTGACGAATCATCAATCGATACGAATAATAATTCATGGCACTGACTTTCTTATTCGTTTCCTCGTCTGTTTGTGCATTTTTCATTTTGATGTTGAAATGATATCCATCTTCTCCTCGACAAAACAGAATCGGATACTGCAATCCGTCGTATGAGCGATTCGTTTCGGATACTCGCTGAACGTTACCATTTCTACGATGAAGAATTATGTCGCGCGATTTGAATTCTTCGCCAACTATCACTATCGCCACTTCATTGATTGTTGGTGCATTGAACTGTCTTTCGTGTTGGGCAACGGGTTGCTCGACTTACAACTGCGTAGTCATCGGCTGGCATTCCTTAAATGGCGGTTTTAAACAACTGAACTAATTCATTGTGTTGATCGAAAAGGGCTTGTAACGCAGCCACGATTTCTCGTCTAGTGCCCTCATTGCAATGGCATCATTGTTCAATTTGTTCATCACTGTTGGCCATGAAATAAATTTGAAAAAACTTGTGATCTGCGTCCGGCAATGGTAGAAGCGATTCGACACGATGATAAATTTGCCCTTGGACTCTGAATGTTGGCATGTAATTTTCGCGCACGATGTTCGTTGCACCGAACGATGTCATTTGAAAACATGAATTGTATTTGCGGATGTTTTCCAAGAAATGCTTTGACTCACGTGTAACACCTGATAGCAACGTTGATAGTGGTTCGGGTGGTGGAGGTAATTCTGGCAGTTTAACTTTTCCACTGGCGCAGCACATTCCTGGCGTTTCGTTCTTAAATTTGAGGACGCTACAATACATGCAAATTTTATCAATTTTTCCAATGTTGACACTTGGATGAAGACTGTAATATTATTACTGTCATAATGGAATGCCCCAAGATTTAAATCAGCGTGCAGGGTTCGTCTTGATCGAGCGGTGCTTATTCGAACATTTTGCAGCCTTCTTTCCCGTTGTTCAGTTGTCTCAGGCGAACGGGCCTGAGTAGTACGTATTCGATCAGTTTCTAACCTCACTTCTTGTTGTTCAGATGATTCAGACGAACGGGTCTCAGCGGCATGTACTCGAAGATTTTCTAGCCTTAATGCTCGTTGCTCGTCTGATTCTGAGGCTCGTAATGCTCTTTTCTTCCGTGCTTGAGGTGTAGATCGGCTTGTCGCTTTGGACGCATAATTGTACGGGAACGACGTGAAAAATGCGTTTGAATTTATAAGATGTCAATCAGCAAAACTTTATTGCACAAATAAATTGCCACAATATTGAACAAATTTTAATTGTATTTTAACTACAACACGATATTGCTCTGAAAACCTTTATAGTAATATTAACAGTTATTATATTTTGCTCTACTTATCACTGCAGAGTGCACATGCTTACTGCGGAACTGTTTAAATTTTTAATATTTTTAAAATAGGCCCACAATATTTTGCATATTCTGATCTCAGTAAATAAACCCTAACTAACATACCTACCTAGGAAACATTTAAATGCCTTAACCAACATCTATCTTTATATACATGAATAGATACTGGAGAACCCTGTTTACCTACTTTCTTACGCAAAAAATTTAATAGAGCCCAAATACATACATATGTATGTGTTACAGCTATGTACCTGCGTCCTTAAGAAAATGCATTATACTGGAAAACAATTTATACTTTCTTGCAAAAGTGATTAGGGCTAAAAATTTTTCTGTGGAAAAATTTAAAAGAGCCCAAATTAAGCAATTAAGGAATATTTCTTGCTTCCGAAATTTGTTTTACATACTAAACATCATTCCAGGAATTATTACAATTTTTTGGAATGTTGAAGTTTCTGGCTCNAAGAGGAATGCTTAAACTAATTTCCAATCGCTACAATGGGTTCAATGTTTGTCACTTGAATGCGCGAAGTTTGAATGCTGAGAAAATTGACTATTTAAATTTTGTTTTTGATAGTTTGAACATCGATCTGATATGTATCACTGAGACATGGTTTAAAGATCATATTGATGATACAACAGTTTCTCTGTGCGAANATTTCTTGCTTCCGAAATTTGTTTTACATACTAAACATCATTCCAGGAATTATTACAATTTTTTGGAATGTTGAAGTTTCTGGCTCTCTGTGAAAAATGTTGGTCGCTATACACTGTAGCCGTGGGTAACACAGTGCGGCGCCGCGCCATTACGCTGATACCGAGAGCTGAGTTACTGGCGCCGAAACCGATTTTCACAACTCAGTGACGCAATGGCGCCAGCAACACCGGAACACCGGGCGGCGCAAAGAACCAGCAAAGAACACACAAAAGCGAAGTTTCACTTGTAAAATGTGCACCACCAGGCGAATTTTTACAAGGTGGTGTTGCTAAAATTAGCCGCGGTCCTTCTGAATGTGAAAATTATGTGTTTGTTGTATTTTTGGGTTTTGATCTTGGGTATATTTGAGTTGTTTTTGCCCAACCGATACCACTTTGTATTAATTCACCTTAGTTCAACACCGGAACACTGACAACACCGCGTGTCGCAAAGAACCAGCAAAGAACACCCGAAAGTAGAAGTGTCTCTTGTAAAATGTGCAGCACAAGGCGAATTTATACAAGGTGGTGTTGCTAGAATTCGTCGCGGTCCTTCTGAATGTGAAAATGATGGGTTTGTTGCATTTTTGGGTTTTGAACTTGGGTATACTTGAGTTTTTTCTCAACCGATATCACCCAGCTTTAGCCTGAAGAGGCGCAATTGCGCCAACACACTGTGCTGATTCCGACAGTGGCGCTGGAGTTAGTGTGTCAGCGCCAAAAAATTTGCGCCGTTACCCAGGCCTA
>NW_016158049.1:65802-70189 GCF_001687245.7 Rhagoletis zephyria
GTGAATGGATGAATTTTGGCAACACTCAACAATATCATTAATAAACATGCAAAATAGAATGGGACCTAAAATAGAGCCTTGCGGCACCCCTGAAGTGATCGGTTTTAGGCTTGAGTAGTTCTCACCACATTTTACTTGTTGCAGCCGGTTCGATAAGTAGCTTTTTATTAATTGAAAAGAAAAAGCCCCAAATTTATAATGATAACGCAATTTTTGCAAGAATATGTTGTGATCAATACTATCAAAAGCTTTAGAGAAATCGAGCAACACTAACACTGTTAGATAATTTTTATCATAGGCAGGGCGAACGTCCTCAAAAATTTTAAGCATGGCTGTAGAGCAACTATGCTGACTTCTGAAACCCGACTGGAAATTACTCAGAAGATTATTTTTGTCCAAGTGGCAGGTAATTTGTCGCGCTAAAAATTTCTCAAAAACTTTTGATAGGGCCAGTAAAATGCTTATTGGTCTGAAGTGCTGGGGAGTGGTAGGACAGTTTATTTTTGGCACAGGTATTATATTTGCCATCTTCCAAAGATATGGAAATGTAGATGAGGCGAGTGAGAAGTTGATTATATGCGTAAGTGATGGTATTACAAATGGCAGGATAATTTTAAGGAATTTAAAACAAATACCATCAGTACCTACAGCATGCGACTGTGCAGCATATACACACTGTATCAAGTCCGCCTCTGTTGCAGATACAAATTCAGAGAAACATTAGCAGTTATTTCGGGTGATACCACTGGGCAGTTAGCTGCTAGAAAGTTCGCGTTTAATATTTCTGGGTCCAGATTACACACACACCTATCCTCACCTGAGACCCCCAGGGATTTAAGGTTCTTCCAAAGGACTTTTGACGGCAAACTAACATTAAGTTTACATTGGAGGTATGCCTTTTTGGCTTCTGTGGCGCTTGAAGTTACTTTATTTCTTACAACACGATATTTTTCCTATGATTGAGAACTCCTATAATTTTTCCAATTCTTATATGCTTTACTACGCTCCCTTATTAGAGACAACACTTCCGTAGTAAACCATGGTTTCTTATTACTACGCACTTTCACTTTACGCACTGGTACAAACCTATCAAATGGATGGCTGACTAGTGCATTGAAATGTTGCAGCTTTTCATCAACTGTTGAGAATGACCAACACATATTCCAGTTAAGCCCAGCAGCCTCCTTGTTCAAGAGATCAGTTTTAATACGCTTAAAATCTCTAAAAAAACAACTCCTTTGCTTGATTTTGCGTATTGAACTGAATGTTGTAGGATAGGAATATCAACTCATGATCAGAAACTCCAGCCATGGGAAGCTGATCAAAGTGATTGACGTGATCTCTGTCACTGACGCCGAACACATCCAAAAGACTTGGTTTGTTGTGGGGCGCAAAGCGGGTAGCATATTTATTTACGATTGAAATTCCTAACGATTGAAAGCTATCTATCAAACTCCTGGAAGAAAAATCATTACACAGGAGGTCTATATTTAAGTCACCACATACAACAATATGCTCATGGAAGATGTCGATATTCGCCAATTTATCAAATATCACTGAGATGTAATTTCTTTTACTAGGGTTGTAAATGCATGCAACAAGACACTTGGTGTTATTATCATAAAATTCAGCAAAAATGTACTCAACTACCTGTGAATGATCTGATCTGCAAATCTCTTTCCATTTAAAATTCTCTATGCTGATGACACGCAGATCTACTTGTCAAGGCCCATAGGCCTTGTTGAAGATTTGATAGCAAGGCTTAATGAAGATCTCACTCGTATTTCTAGCTGGTCCTGTGCTAACAATTTGAAATTAAATGCGTCAAAGACGAAGGCGATTGCTATTTCTCATTCAAAATATGACCTTAGCTCTATGTCACCGATATTGCTTGACGGAATAAATATTAAATTTGAAGAGGCGGTAACTAACCTGGGTTTTAGAATCAATACAAGATTATCATGCGTTGACCACATAAACTCCGTTATTAACAAGATATACAACATTCTTCGAAAATTATATTGCAGTGCCTACTTATTGCCACAACAAACGAAATTAAAACTTGTTAAATCACTCATTGTTCCGCATGTATCGTATGCAGAGTTGGTGTATTGCAGTCTTGATAATAACTCAAAGCATAAATTGCAAATCGCTTTAAATAACACAGCGCGTTTCGTGTTTGAGAAAAGAAAATTTGACCATATATCCCATTATTCCAAACAGATTCTGGGTCACGATTTAAACTCGTATTTCAAAATCCGGGCTCTTGTATTTTTGCATAAATTAATATACACACAAAAACCATTGTACCTGTACAAAAACATTCAACTAGGCCGGTGTATCCGAACATTGAATCTGATTGTTCCCGCATAATCATACTTGGACTCACAGCGTATGTTCTTTGTTAGCGCCATAAAACTATGGAACACAATACTGAGTGAAATAAAGTTAATAAAACAAGCAAGGTGTTTTAAAACTGCAGTTTCTAACTACTTCTGACCTATATTTTCCCCGTCCCCCTCCACCCAATCTTTCTCTCTTTCTCACTCTTAATAATTAGACCTAGTCTATAAATATAATAGTTTAAATTTTAAGTTGCGTTTGTATGTATACCAACTTTGTTATTTTGAATTACAAGAAGATGTGCTACCACAAGACTTATTTAGTCTTACTATGTGCAAAAACAAAACAAATAAATTGAATTGAATTGAATTGAATATTTTATTTTGTAGGCCACTATATGAATGTACATACATACCTAGAATATAAGTTCTTATTAGGGATGTTAATTTTTCGGCTTTTTCTGATCCCGGGATTTTCGAGATGGCGTTGTGACAATCCCAGGATCCCGGGATTAGTCTCGGGATTTAGATATTCATTAATTTTCAACAACTTGAATCGAAAAAATTGTTTCTATATTGATTTNCATGTTTGAGCTAATATTCTCTTATATGTCATTTGTGTGCTTAATATTCTTTGCTTTGCAATGTAATCTTGTATATTTTGATCTCACTTATATTTATCTCCGTATTCCCTTGCAATGTAACNGAAGCTCTCCTACCATGAAATAAAAAATAAATAAATGGGTTTGAAACCATTCTACAATAACTACAGGTATTGTCTTCCCAGATAGCGCATATTCCGATCTGCCTTATTCAAAAAATATCATTGTTGCCCACACTACAACGTTTACTGCTGGAAATATCCCTTTTTCCATACCCCATATACCATATATGTTCACGAATTTTTTTAACAAACCATCTTACAGGGAACACATTCAATTTGCAAAAGCCGAAAAAGCATTTGCTTGTAAATAAATTCAAAATTTGTATGGCTCACTTAATTTCAAACGTTTTTTCTTTTGCTTTGAAAAATTATAAATATTAAATTGAGCGAAAACCAAAAGCAAAGCCAAATAAAAGTATAAGTAAATAAAAGAACCAACATTGAACTGCGTTAAAATGAAAATAAGGGAGCACGAATTTCGATGTGAAGCAAAACTCTCTAGGAAGATAATACCTGTAATTATTGTACCATGGTTTGAAACCTACTTTTATATTTAAAGTGACGTTTTTTCCCGATATGACCGCAGGATTTATTTTCAAGGACTTTGTAATTTCAAAGATATGATTAATTCCAAAAATTATTGAAAAGTTTTGCTGTGCGAGTGTCCATCCCACGCAAGGATGAGGCTAAGGACACTCGGCAAACCATTCCTGCCGAATATTTCAGAGTGCAGCTGCCTCTCTCTGTATGACGTACTGAAATTTATTAAAGCCGCCAAATGGCTGTAGGTTGCACGAGTTGTGGAATCAAAATGGCAAACTTGCTAATTGCTTGTCACCTGAGTGACAATCCACTTAAACCAACCAACCAACCATTATTGCCATCAGTGCAAATTACGATTCCCGAGAATCCCGGGATTACTTGCCAAGAATCCCAGGATTTTCGAGACCTTAAAAAGTCCGGGTTCCCAGGATCCTGGGATTGCGGGATTAACATTCCTAGTTCTTATACATTGAGTGCAAAAGAGTGTATTATAGGCCCTGTGCCAATTGATAGAAAATAGAAAATTTTGACGGATCAAAGTAAAAATTTGACACTTCTCGTGGTGAATACGAACGTCAAAATTTTACAAAATTTTCAGCTTATAACCATGTATACACATAATATTGCTTGGCGGTAATAAGGAGTGAACATGAAAATGAAAGCTGAAACAGCTGAGGGGCACCGAAATTGCGCATATGGAAACTGTGCATTTAGACATTATTTCGGTTTCAACCGAAACTGTGCATGTATGCTTTATTTCGGTTTTTGCCATATGTATTATTTCGGTTTTAAAATGAAACTGTGCATGTATGCAATGAAAATGAAAGCTATATATGCA
>NW_016158049.1:70214-70397 GCF_001687245.7 Rhagoletis zephyria
CATATGCATTATTTCGGTTTTCAACCGAAACTGTGCATGCATGCATTATTTCGGTATTTGTTATATGCATTATTTCGGTTTTCAACCGAAACTGTGCATGTATGCATACCTTCGCCTTTCACATATGCATTATTACGGTTTTGAACCGAAATTGTGCATGCATGCATTATTTCGGTTTTTTTT
>NW_016158049.1:71877-73305 GCF_001687245.7 Rhagoletis zephyria
TTTTCATATGCATTATTTCGTATGCACAGTTTCCATATGCACAATTTCAGGGTGCCAACAGCTGAGTCTGCAAGAGCAGCTCTGACATTAATAAAAGCAGTTCTTGTACAGACAGCGAACCAAGCAATACTTGTTCATCCTTTTAAATTTATTGGGAAAATTATTGCAAATACAAGTACGGAAAAGGCTCAGTACTTCTTCAAGCGCTTTTTCAGTAACAGTGAAAAGAGTTATTGCGATTTTTAAATCACAGTGACTTTTTATGGCTATTGCGATCGCTAGTTCTTTTAATAACACAGAAATGTGTAATGATTCTAATAAAAGATGACAAATCAGTGTTTGTACACGTAGCGATAATTCCCACCCGTAGGGATTTCAGCCGAAAATATTTGTGTATTGAAAAGAGGAAAAAGTTTCATTTAGTTGTTGAAAAATTTCCATATTTCGCTTCGTTTTTTATTACTATTTAACTGCGTACTTGAAAATGTCCGTTTAAAACAACCGTGGAACGGTAATGAAAAAACGCAATATTCATACGAGCATATTCACAATGAATAACACTATGCGACAGTCAAAATCGGGATGGGATGAAACCAGAGAACGGCTTTGAGTACTAATAAAATTAGTATTCTTATTCATGATCCATAAAAATTGTGCAAATGAGCACTTACACTAATTCAAAAAATGACTAAGAGTAATTTCCACCGAAACAAGAACACACTCAAAATATACTAACTCTTATTTGTGGCGGCAATTTTTGTCTCTATCGAGTATAGTCTACCCAGCTGGATTTTACTGATTTGGTCGAGTGAGAGGCTGAAAATAATTTCAATGAGTTTAATATTATTTGTGTTCTGCTTTGTTCTACATCACTGTTGGCATTTTTGGTACAATTGTACTTTTTTGATACAATTTCGTTTACTACGCAGTACTTTTTAGTACAATTTTGTGATGAATACTATAAATATATACGTAGCTCTGAAAATTCACTGCGGGAATTCGTTTTATCTTTTTGTCTTCGCCTTCTCGTTTTTGCCTTTGTAAGTTTTGAAAAAAGGTTTTGAAATAACCATTATAACATAGCAAAAGGTGTGCTATCAACCTCACATTCCTAGGCAAGTTTTGAAAGAATATTTTCGATACTAAATCTTATATAGTATAGATATAGTTAGAAACAGTGTCATCGTTAATTCTTTATGTTCTTAAATATCATAACTTCACGGCACTCATATATTGACTAGAGTTGACTATTTATTTTATTATTTTTTAATTCTAATTATTTGTTTATAAAAATATAGTGAATTCCTTAACAAAAACTGTATGAAAAAAAGTTTAAATCTTAGAACATTAAAAAAATCGACAAACCCTCGTAAAAATTTCGAGATTTCTATTTCAATTTTAGTATAATAAAGTGCAAGTTTAAAGCAG
>NW_016158049.1:73450-74147 GCF_001687245.7 Rhagoletis zephyria
AAAAAAAATGTATATATTAAAAAAAATACATTAAGTCGCAGCTATTTTAAACTTGCACTTCACTTAAATTGATCGGACTACAAAAGGCATTCTCAAAACATGTATTTCTAGGAAATCGAGTTAAAAGCCCGAAATTTTTACGAAAGTTTGTTGATTTTCTTAATGTTGCGCAAAAATTGAACCTTGGGGTTTTATTAAAGTATAAACTGCATTTTTATAAACAAATAATTAAAATTAAATAATTTTAAGATAAATGGCCAATCTTGTCAATATGTGAGTGTCGTAAAGTTTTGATAAGCACTTGAAATACTAAAAATAAAATGTCAAACTTTAGTACTGAATTCAAAGAAGATGTCTCCTTTATCCATGCATAATAACTAAAAAAAAATTTTGTTTGTTAAGAAGTGTACCTTAAAATATGTGCATACACTTTTATGTTCAAAGTGTAAAATGTACCTACATAAACTTTCCCATGAATACCATCAAATCATTGATCTTGAAGGGAATCTATGTATGCATGTACTAAGAAAATATATGAGCAAATTAAAAAGTCGATGCAATTTACAGTCGAAAAGTATAGTTTTTGTATAGATTTCGTACTGAAGGAACAATTTCATTTCCCAACACTGTGAGCTAAAAGTGAGAGTGTGTTAGTGTGCCTTCGCATGTTGTCGCTTTCTCGTCGTTTGTACATGTT
>NW_016158049.1:75951-76780 GCF_001687245.7 Rhagoletis zephyria
TTTAAATTTGTTTGAGCAAAATCGGACTAGTGGTTCTCGAGTTATGTCAAAAAAAAGACCACCAAAGGTGACAATTTCCCCTATATGATAGTTACTAACTTCAAATCGATATATCTCGATTCCTAGACGTGACCCAGCGAAACGCCGGGACACGTATAACTTCTTTTTTACCGATATAACTTTCCCCGGTAGTTTGAACCCTTCCCGATCACTGACCCCTACCATTTGTCTCACAGTGTAATAGAGTCCGACCGATTCTAATGTTTTCCAGGTACCGATTCTGATGCGGATTAATCGGCTTATGGGGAAAGAATCGGCAGATGCCGATGACGATTCCATAAAAAGTACAAATAAATTTATTAATTCATAAAATCAGTTAATTTAACGCAGTTAACAAAACAAATGAAAACAATTAATTGAATTAATTGGCTTGTGATGCAACTAAGCAAGAAATATTTAGGAACGTAAAATTTCATTTCGTTTTGTACTATGGGCCTGTGCCAATCGGTAACTTTTTTCTCCGTGGTGAGACTGGGTGGAAAAATTTGCTATGGTGTACTAATAAATTGAATTTTGCTGTGCCAAATGCAGAGTAAAATTTTGACAGTTGAAAAACCAAACAAACGCTCGTGCGAAAGCTTTATTTTTGTGTGTTGCTGAAATTCTTAAAATTTATATTTATTTTATAATTTGCAAGTAACGTACGCTTTTTTATGCTGTTTCAGCTTTCATTTTCATGTTCACTCCTTATTACCGCCAAGCAATATTATGTGTATACATGGTTATAAGCTGTCAAAATTTTACCTAGCTCATGGGGCTCAAACAAATT
>NW_016158049.1:78030-90392 GCF_001687245.7 Rhagoletis zephyria
AAAAAAAATTAAAAATTACAATTCCTTTAATCTGTTCATATAACGCTTTTCTATATAATCAACAGTTTTGCCGGTAAAAATAAATGTATGAAGAAAAAATATATTTTTTGCCTAAAATATTAAATTTTTTTATTTTTTACATTCATAAAAAATCTAAAACGGAAAAAAAGGCAAGTCGTATTACTTTCACGCAAAGTCACATAACCTTTAAGCAAAATGAGACATAGATCATGAAAATCGATGGACGCGTTTCGCTTTTATTCACAATTAAGTGAAGGTATCTTATTTTGACAAGAATATTTCTTCTATATGATAGTTACTAACTTCAAATCGATATATCTCGATTCCTAGACGTGACCCAGCGAAACGCCGGGCCACGTATAACTTGTTTTTGACCGATATAACATTTCCCGTTGGTTTCATCCAGGGAACTGCTATTATTCGTGTTTTTAAGTAATTGGATGAATAACACAAGAAATAGTGTTAGTGGATATTGCAGAATATTCACACATATGCACTAACTATTTTACGCTCGGCACACAAAGCGAGAGCATGTACAATGACTAAGTTTTCTGTTGATATGCATTGGTGTAGTGCTCAATTCTCTCATTGAGCCATTAAACAAATTAGTTATACCGAAATGAGTAGGAGCACTAAGAAGCACCCACGATTGAGAGAATACAAAGGTTGCGCCGATCTCGGAGCGCTATTCCTCTCTTAACGAATTTGACAGAATCGTTGTTTGCATGACGTCACACTTGTGCAACTTGTTTACGTTTTCCTTGCAACATTTAGTCTGTTCCTTTGAACTTCGGACTAAAACCTGTGGAACTGTCAAACTACAATTTTACTCTCTCAAATGAGAGTAAAAGGAGAACGGACTAAATCCTGTAACTTCTGACTAGGAACAGTTGCTCAGTTACTCTCTCAAATGTGTTCCCACTTACAGGTTTTATGTCAATAGGAACGACTTCCTGTAAGTTCTGACTAAATCCTGTAAACCGGACTGCTATTGGAACAGACTAATTTTTTCTTCTTCTTCCATTCTTGCTCACGTTTTGGCATTTTTCTCTCGCAATTGGACCAGTGTGACGTCACACAAAAGTTATTCTCAAAAATTCTCTCTGATCGGCGCAATCTTGAATTCTATCATTCTTGTGGGTAGACTATACTCGATAGAGACAAAAATTGCCGCCACAAATAAGAGTTAGTATATTTTGAGTGTGTTCTTGCTTCGGTGGAAATTACTCTTAGTCATTTTTTGAATTAGTGTAAGTGCTAATTTGCACAAATTTTTATGGATCATGAATAAGAATACTAATTTTATTAGTACTCAAAGCCGGTCTCTGGTTTCATCCCATCCCGATTTTGACTGTCGCATAGTGTTATTCATTGTGAATATGCTCGTATGAATATTGCGTTTTTTCATTACCGTTCCACGGTTGTTTTAAACGGACAATTTCAAGTATGCAGTTAAATAGTAATAAAAAACGAAGCGAAATATGGAAATTTTTGAACAAATAAATGAAACTTTTTCCTCTTTTCTATACACAAATATTTTCGGCTGAAATCCCTACGGGTGGGAATTATCGCTACGTGTACAAACACTGATTTGTCATCTTTTATTAGAATCATTACACATTTCTGTGTTATTAAAAGAACTAGCGATCGCAATAGCCATAAAAAGTCACTGTGATTTAAAAATCGCAATAACTCTTTTCACTGTTACTGAAAAAGCGCTTGAAGAAGTACTGAGCCTTTTCCGTACTTGTATTTGCAATAATTTTCCCAATAAATTTAAAAGGATGAACAAGTATTGCTTGGTTCGCTGTCTGTACAAGAACTGCTTTTATTAATGTCAGAGCTGCTCTTGCAGACTCAAAATTTTATCAACATAATACTATGTATTTACAGTATGACCTAAATGACATCGCACATGCAAAAGGCAGAAAATAGAAAATGACAAAGGTGATAACCACTAGTTACATTATGCTTATATAGAAGTATGTACATACAATTGCAAAGTAAATACATAAGCCGTATTACAGTGAAGAGAAAAAATACTGAAGCAAATAGATTTCATAAAGCAATGTTGTTTTCAAGGGTTTAGCTGTTCTCTAAACATCCTGCCCCCGTTGGAAGGCTTTGCGTTTCAACAGAAGTATCCTCTATTGGGAGTGGACAAAGCTTTTTAATAGCGCGTCTGGTTGTACCGCCACTAAATTTAAGCACAGCTACACGTGAAACGCCATCATTGCCTTTGATGGTATCGATGACTCGAGCTAGTTGCCATTTTAGAGGGGGAACGTTCTCCTCCATGATTAGGACTATCGCACCGACTGAAAGGTTTGATTTGCTGGCACTCCACTTAGCTCGTTGTTGCAAGATCGTCAGATATTCTTTGCTCCATTTCTCCCAGAAAATCTGCAGTATGCGTGACACTCGCTGCCATCTGTCGAGCCGATTTAGATTAATTAGCGTAACATCAGGCTCAACAAAGGATGTGAGTGGAGCTCCAGTGAGAAAATGAGCCGGTGTTAATACTTCTATGTCATCCGGATTTTCTGAAAGTGGACATAAAGGTCGTGAATTAAAAATGGCTGATATTTGACAAGTTAATGTACGCAGCTCATCAAAGGTTAAAACTGAGAGGCCTACGGTGCGCTTGAAATGATACTTGGCAGACTTAATGGCTGCCTCCCACAGTCCACCAAAATGCGGAGAGCGGGGGGGTATAAACTGCCAGTCAATTCCATCATTCAAACATTGATGCACAATTGCTTCGGTGTGTGAGCTGCTTTTGAACAAACGCCGTAATTCAGCCAACTCATTTTTGGCACCGACAAAGTTGGTCGCATTATCAGACCATATCGTTTTCGGTTTGCCACGCAGAGATACAAATCTATTCAATGCTGCGAGAAACGCTGAGGTAGACAACCAGCAACCAGGTCCATGTATATCGCCTTTGTTGCGAAACAAACGAATAAAGAAACGTAGCATTTTATCGGAGGCTTGTTACGGACCTCAGACTTGTAAAAGAATGGACCGCAAAAGTCCACTCCAGTGACTACAAATGCTCGATTAGCTTGCACTCTCTCCCGTGGAAGATTACCCATTATATGCTCTTGTAGCATAGGTTTCGCTCGAAAGCAGATGATGCATTTATTGACAATGCGGTTTACCGAACGCTTGCCACCTATGGGCCAATACTGCAGCCGTATTGAAGCGAGTAAAGATTGTGGCCCAGCATGAAGTAATATGCGATGATAATGAGCAATAACAGCATCCGTGAGATGGTATTTTTTCGGTAAAATCATAGGGTGTTTCGATTCGAAGTCCAATGTTGAATTTTCTAGTCTTCCACCAACTCTAATTACGCCTTCCGAGTCCAAAAAGGGGTTAAGATTGTAGATTTTGCTAGATGAATCAACCGGTTTATTTTCTTGAAGCACCTTATATTCTGCCGCCAAATGTACTCTCTGGATCATTCGGACTAGCAATTGAGTTCCACGCTTAATGTGAATTGCGCTTAAGTTTCCTGTAGTAGTAGTAGGGAGAGAAGAGCTACGATGGGCGAACTTGTAAATGTAAGCGTATATTCTTTGCATTTTATCAAAATCGTTTGCGAATTTTGAAGTTGTTGAATAATCGGTGGCAACAAACGTCGAAGCGAGACCGCGCTTGCGTCTCTCAGGAAGATCGATGACGTTTAGAGGTGATTGAGGCCAGTTGTAGACCGGACCGCGCAAGAAGTCTGGGCCGTATTTCCATAGTTTAGAGTTCACAAGCTCTTGAGGTGTCGCTCCCCAAGATAATACGTCTTCTGGATTCATTTCTGTGGGCACATAATGCCACTCCATTCCACTAGTCAACGCTTGAATACTGCTAACGCGATTAGCCACAAAAATGTTAAAATTTGAAGATGATTCCTTCAGCCACGAAAGTACAATCGTCGAATCCGACCAGCAATGAAATTCAGCTCCGAAAGCACCTAATCGTGCCACTGAAGCGACTAGATCTGCTAATAACGCTGCTGCAGACAACTCAAGCTTGGGAACTGTAAGGGTTTTAAGAGGGGAAACGCGCGATTTAGAACAAAGTAGCGCTGTTTTAATTGAGCTAGGGCATCCAGTTGATGCATAGATGCATGCGCCATAAACTGATAAACTTGCGTCGCAAAATGCATGGACAACAACTTTATCTCTGCTACGCAAAACGAACCTGGGAAAGCTGCATTTTCCTATACCTTCGTAGCCCCTGTATAACTCGTTCCACATGGCTTGGAACGATTGCCTTCGCAATCACTGGGCATATTAATCCAAGTGGGTCGTAAAATCGTGCGATCATCGACAATACGGATCGTTTGGTAACCTTTTCATTGGAGACTTGAGNTTGCCTTCGCAATCACTGGGCCTATTAATCCAAGTGGGTCGTAAAATCGTGCGATCATCGACAATACGGATCGTTTGGTAACCTTTTCATTGGAGACTTGAGGAGAAAATGAGAAAAGGAAGTCGTCACCATCTGGATTCCGGCATAATCCCAAAGTCTTAGCGATATTAGTTCCGTCGTGGAATTTAAGAAGCTTCTCTCAATCACACTCGGTAATTTCAGACAATACGAGAGGACTATTAGAACACCACTTTCGAATATTAAAATTACCTCTGGACAATAACTCGCTAGTTTGTCGTTTGATTTCCAGAACTTGTTCTACAGATTCACCTCCCGAAATCAAATCATCGACATAGAAGTCACGAAATACGATATCTGCTCCGATGGGAAATGATACGCGCTCATCTCTTGCTAATTGCTGCATGGCTCTGATTGCGAGAAAAGACGCTGGCTTTGTGCCATACGTGACAGTGTCCAATTTAAATATTTGGGGGTCGTTTTTTCGATTTGCTCTCCAGAGAACACATTGGGCCTACCTCTCACGGTCTGACATTCGAACGCATCTATACATTTTTCCTATATCTCCCGTCAAGGCGATCTTATGAGAGCGAAAGCGAAGAAGAGTGTCAAACAGTTTAGGCTGAATAGTGGGCCCCGTCAGTAATATGTCATTTAATGAAAACCCAGAGGATGTTCGAGCGGAGCCATCAAAAACAACGCGCAGCTTAGTCGTAGTACTATCTGCCTTTAAAACACAGTGGTGTGGCAAGAAGAACGTTGCTACGCCAGGCGGAATTTTATCGACTATAGACATGTACCCTAAAACAGCGTACTCCGACATGAACGATGCGTATTGAGTTTTCCAATCAGGATTGCGCTCAAGTTTCCGCTCAATATTTCTCAACCGATTGAGTGCATTACTATATGAATTCCCAAGTTGATTGGGGTTGCGTTTAAATGGTAAACGGACTGCATACTCCCCCGACTCCAACCTAGTATAATGCCCTTGAAAATGTCTTTCACAATCCAATTCTTCCTGGCTAACCTTTGATGCAGAAGAAGAAATATTTTCAATTTCCCAGAATTTCTGTACTGCTTCTTCAAGAGATGCATCCACATAATTTTTAAGCGAATGGGCTTTGAATGCAGCTAAACAAGATGATGCACGAGTGGTGGGTAAGGCACCTCCAGAAACAACCCAGCCTAAACGAGTTTTCTGCAACAATGGCAGGTGATCAGACAACCGTATTTGTCCTACACACAAGAGGTCAAAAAATAGACCCGCTCCAATAAGTATGTCGATTCGTTGAGACTTGTAAAAGTAAGGGTCTGCTAATTGTATGTTCGATGGTATCTGCCACTCGATATTGTTCAAAGTGTAACTGGGTTGATTCTCAGTGATGGATGGCGTAACAACAGCAGTAAAGGAATTTGTATAGTTACCAATCCGTGACTGCATAGAAATTTCTATAGTGTGATTAGCAACAAGATCTGTCTGACCAATACCAGAAACAAGAGTTGTCGATTTAGTTCGCTTTAGCCGAAGCATATTAGCGCAACGCGACGAGACAAAATTTAATTGCGAGGCTGAATCCAATATAGCTCTGCAGGGAACTAGGGAACCGACACAGTTTTTAACGAAAATAACAGCAGTGGCTAACAGAACCACATTATTAGGAAGAGAATTTGGGGCCTCTGCGAGAGAGCTAACGAGCGATTGATGTGTTTGAGCGACACTGAACGTTGAGGGATCATCAGGTAATTTTTCAACAACAGGTGCAGCCTTCGGGATTGCGTGTAAAAGCGTATGATGCTTTGAACTGCAATCTCTGCAGCCAGATGATTTGCAATGTTTTAAGAAGTGGCCCTTTTTAAGACAATTTGTACAAAGCTGCAGTCTTTTTGCCTCTTTAAGACGTAGCTCAGGGGACAAATTAAGAAACCTATTGCAGCGATATATAAAGTGATCAGCGCTATCACAACACAAGCAGTTTGATACTACATTTGAAGCGATTAACGCCTTACGAGGATTGGAATTTAATTTTTTGCCCACCTGTTTGCTAGGTGTCTGGGTTACCGTAACATTTTCCACGTTTTCCAACATTTGACAGCGTCTGTTCCAAAATTACATCACAGAATCCAGCGTAGGCAGCTCCTTGACTGGCGTAGTTTCTTCCCATTTCATTTTAGAGTCCACATCGAATTTGTTCACAATGAGATGTGCTAGTATACCATCTGCTATCTGCTCTTTAGTTGCTATGGTCTGGAGTGCTCGAAGGTTGGCGGTGAACTTATCGCTTAGCTCTCTCAGCTGGTCAACAGCACCGTTCTCGCATTTCTTTAACCCAAATAATTCCTTTATATGTGCCTGAAAGTTCAAACGTTTATTGTTAAAGCGATCTTGGAGTATACCTACGGCCTTGTCGTAGTTGTGGTCATTTATTTCTCGTGAGCGAATTGCGTTTAGCGCGCTGTCCTTTAAACTAGCGCGTAGATGCTGGAACTTTTCAATTTTGGTCAGTTCGGGATTGTTTCGAACATTGAGTAGAAATCGGGCCATTCGGTGTATGCTCCACCAAATTTCGGGATCTGCAATGGAGGTAGACGGGCCTTCGGTTGAGAGATGATAATTGAAGTTGCTTGATCCTCTGCTGCAAGGTGGCGAATAGTAGACGAATGCCGCATTTCAGGCACGTGGCGCGAACTTATCTCCTTTGTTAGCTTCGTTATCACTCGAATGTAGCCCTCGGTGAATTTGGGACGCGAATCCGCTTCAAGCTCCTCATAATCATGCTCTTCTAGCTTGGACTGCACGGTTTCGAAGTTATGCTTCAGTTCACACAAGAGCTCTAAACGGATAGATAGCTCCTCTTCAATGAGCTCCTTTAGACCTTCCGCGCAGGTAAATTTTTCCATGTCAGCAAGCTCTTTGATATACGAAGCGCATTTCCTTTTGAGAAACGTGGTTTCACCTTTGTTGAAAGTGTCACTTTTCTGCCCTCTTTGCGGTGCCATACCTTACGACAAACTAAGTAGAAGCTTAATGTTCAATGAAGACAGTTTGCAAATATGTGCAAGTGATAGCAATTTATAATTCGCGACAATTACAATAAATTAATTGGCGAATTTAGCAAACAATAATTTCGCAATGTAATCGCACGTGATATATGTATATCACGTCGGGGTCACCAAAATGAAGAAGTACTGAGCCTTTTCAGTACTTGTATTTGCAATAACTTTCCCAATAAATTTAAAAGGATGAACAAGTATTGCTTGGTTCGCTGTCTGTACAAGAACTGCTTTTATTAATGTCAGAGCTGCTCTTGCAGACTCAAAATTTTATCAACAATATACTATGTATTTACAGTATGACCTAAATGACATCGCACATGCAAAAGGCAGAAAATAGAAAATGACAAAGGTGATAACCACTAGTTACATTATGCTTATATAGAAGTATGTACATACAATTGCAAAGTAAATACATAAGCCGTATTACAGTGAAGAGAAAAAATACTGAAGCAAATAGATTTCATAATGCAATGTTGTTTTCAAGGGTTTAGCTGTTCTCTAAACAGCGCTATTTCTTCGATCACTAGTGTTTTCTTCCCCCCACTTTCTTTTGGCCATAGCGCAATTACAGCGTGAAAGAAAGCGAAAATAGAGAAGAGACAGTACTAGGTTGCGCAAGTCATTTTAATCGTCGATTTAAACACTGGAAATCTCAAAATCTGTATAAACTGTAAATTGTATTTGTTCTCTGTGGTCATGTAATATTATGCGAATTCTTTCACAATCCTTCAAAGATTGAAAACAGCCGCGAATGCCAAGTAAAGGCTCTGTTTTGCATACTTGGCATTGCTTGAGAGTTGTCACATAAGTTAGGGTTTACACCGGACAATATTGTCAAGACATTATGTCAAAGTGATGTGTTTGTTGTAACCAGGCCGAATTCATATTACAACAAACACATCATTTTGACATAATTGTCTTGAAAATACTGGCTGATGTAAACCGAAGTAAGGAATCTGTTAAATGAGCTTCGCGTGTAAGCGGTTAGGCACTCGGCACATTACGCGCCTAATCAAAGTAGAGTATGGCTGACTTCCAAAACGTCAATTGCTTTGCATACGTACAAAGCAAGGCACATAAATACAGGTAGAAGCCAAAATGACGTTGCTCTCATGAGAACCAAACCTTTAAACTTCAACTTGATTTTATTTTATTTCCTATATTTCGTTACGCTTAAAATGTCATGTCGTTTGTTTTTTTTTGAATGTTCGTTAAAAACAAATTTTAATTAACATTTGCATTTTTGTAGTGTTGTGCGGTTTATACTTAGTGTATGTGTTAAAAATGCAGCACCTGAAGCGTTGTTTTTTATGTGGTGTTAAATATAATGCAGACATCACTAATTTTTTTAACGCCACTGGTGTTTTAAAAATGTAGATTTCAGAAAAATTGTTCATTGCTATTTTGAATATTTAAAATATGCAATGTATATGGTTGCAATGTGTCGCAACTCTGCATATACAAACAGTTTGAATACCGCGCAGTATAACAGTTTCCAAACATTGCATTAATACGTTTTGGAAGTCGGCCTAAGTAATCGTTTCATCATACCGAAACGAATGCATGACGACTCGACTTCTGCACACTTGCACGCCCTGCATAAGTCACCAGCTAATAAACACTTTCTACATATAACACATTTTTTGGCCGTTCTTTCGCAACACGCACTTCCGCAAATATTTCCGCTCCGAAATATTGCATAAACGCTTGTGGTTTAATGCAATTTGCACGAATTTTAGCACGAAATCGTTCATTTCCAATTATTTTCTATTGAATTGACAAATAAATTTTATTTACAACACAAAAAAGAAAACAAATGACGATTTCAAAACTGCAAGCGCCTTACAATGTTGGGCGCTTCGATTCATGAAGCTTTTATGATTAGGCGCAAACATGATTTTGACTCGTAATCTACAGAGCTTCATTGAAATACATGGGTTCGGCATAAAAGCTTTATACTTTAGTATGCCGAAACGATTACACTACTGTGATTAGGAGCTTAATGTGCGGAGTGCCTTACTCAACGCACAGCATTACATACGTAGAAGTCTGTTGGTTTTTGATTTTTACGTAAAAATGGTATAGTAGTGCATGCAATGCCAAGTATGCATAACATAGCCTTAAGCTATGCGTACACGGTAGAGAAATCTCTCGAGAGTTTCACTGAAATAAAAATCTCCTCTCTCAATTAAGTTTACACCAGTGCCCGCCAAACACTTTCCTGGGAAGCGAACTATATTCGGCCTTTCACATGTACACAATCGGCTTCTTACACGTACACAATCCGAACGTCAACAGAAAGAGTAGAAGAGCAACAAATTTTATTTAGTTGCATGCAAACCATTGTATAGGCTTACAAGTATGGAAAGCGCCATTTTGTTTGTTTACATTTGAAAACAGCTGAGATCACCTGATTTTCAATTCTCTCGTTCTCCGCACAGAGTTACATTCAAGTTTCAGAAAAAACTTTAAAATGTAAATTGAGAAATATTTTAGAAAAATGTGTTCTTATTCATTTGAATTCAATAAAAAAGAAATTAAAAATGCGTGCCAAGTCTTGCATTTCCAATAATACTTAACGATAAATGTGTATGTTCCAGGCAATAATTTAAAATATTTGTGAAACTTATCGTTTTGCTCTAAAATACAACAATGTGTGTAAAATTCGTTGTCATTGCTTCTGTTTTGAATATCATATTCGTGCCTGCCGTGGAAAAAATAGGTAAATTTGCATTTATTTTCAAGAAAACATATCAGTTAAAATATATTTCTTTCCAGAGCGACATACGGACAAGTAAGATGATAAATTTGTATGATGAATATCGCGGAAAAACTTTTGTATCAAAATTTCTATTCTAATTTGCATTTGAATTATGATATCAACAGAGTTGATTTGGGACGTATTTTTTGAAGACAATTTTCTTATAAATCTTGAGATTGTTGATGTATTTTAGAATTAAAAAAGGGAGTTTATATTAAAAAATATATTTACACTAGCAGTATGTAAATTACTTTTATTCCGAATTGAAGCGATTTTAATGAATATTCATGGTTACCATTAATAGTAGTATGACAGTTAGATCTAAATGCATATTAGACAAGAAAGATAGAATACAAGATTGCGCCGTCCTGGCGGCGATGACATATCCGTACAAAAAATAATAAAAGTCGAATTGGATGTTGAAAGAAAATGTGAGAACAGCAAATTTTCTTAATAATAAATTTTTCGATAAGAAACGTGTTTTGATTGTGCTAATTCATAAACAATAAAGTAGCTTAAAAAAGGCTTTTAAATTGAAAAATGTTTGTAAACGGCAATTAAAAAGCTTTTTAAAATTTTTATTTTTTATTAATAAGGCAATAAAAATATGATTTACAATAACTTTTAACAAAGGAAATACGAAATAAGGTGATTTTTGCGGAAGTGGGTATTAGTGAATTTCAGTGCATTCAAAGTTTCTGAGGTTTCGTTTACCTTTAGATCAGAATTGTCAAAATTGAGAAATTCAAAGTAGCGATACAATAATCATAGAAAAGAAGATTGCGCCCTGCTGTGATGATGTGTAAATTTACCACGATGAGGAAGAATATAACAATTAAGTGAAAAATTTTATGTTTACAAATTTAGTGAGCAGTAACGCGTTTCAAGAACGATATTTCAGACAAATCGTTAATGAACAACTATTTTTCCTTCCCGTCTGCTTTAGTTTTGGCAAAAAAGTTGATAAGCTCCTGACGGCGATCAAGTCATTTCAACCATAAAATAATATTATTTGCAAGAACCACTCACTAAAATTGTAACTAACTTTTTATTATTTATTAATTCCTTTTTGATATTCAGCAATAACAAGATGGAAAAAAGTATAAAATAAAAGTTCACAGAGGAAACGCCGGAAAACAATGTATTGGCAACAACATAAAATTTATGGCAATTTAGATGTCAACAGAATAATAACTACGATAAAAAAGCATGGGAGAAGTGTGCGAGAAACGGTCAACAAATTTCTTATAAAATATTTTGATTTTTGCTGGGTGTAAATGAAAACTCAATGAGTATTAAGGAAAAGAAAAATTTGAAAATAATAAACAGAAAAAGAGATGGGTGCACAAAAACTTTAGTTAAATGTTTTTCCCAAATTCTTAAAAGGTAAGCAAATCGATTTTTTTAATGTTTCTTTACATCTATTTTCTTTTTTATGAATAAGGTCATAAGCATGTACCGTTTTTATAAATAAATCTTATAGCAATATGCTATATATTTATTTATACACCTTTTGGCTGGCGAAATATGTAATTTTTCAACTTAATAGAAAAGCGTATTTAACCACATTACTTTTTGTTGCACGAAACCCTTGAACACTGCCTGTCATCTATTTCTTCTGTTTCGACATTTCGGTATTTTGCATTTCTTTCATTTTGACGTCATTCGCATTGTCAGATTTTTGAAATTCGTTTTGGTTCGACATTCTGCTATTTCATAATTCTTTCATTCTCATGTCATCCATCTTCCATTTCTTACCTTCCATTGCCGTTCGCATCGTCGAACGTGCCTGTCAAACACTGCCGCCATCATGCTTTTCAGTTTGGCAGGCACGTTCGCTGTTTGGCAGGCACGTCTGCTGTTAGAAAGAGAATAGATAAAAAGGGGAATATAATTCCATACTTGTAAGTATATGCGATGATGCAAACAATAGGCGAAGCGGGTTCATGACGCATTATTGTTGAATAAAGTAGGTACACTGAGCAGAATGAATGAATATTCATTCAAAAATTTTATAACACAATTTTTCGTTCATACACCCCTAGAAATAGGTATGTATATGGTACCAAGTCGTGCTTTTTCTTCATATTAAAATAACTTTGTGAATTATGTATTTTTTTTTAATACCGGACTAGTC